>NC_081557.1:65704403-65710823 GCF_022355385.1 Mustela nigripes | reverse complement strand
ACTTGGCTATGGTAAGTAATGCTATGGTAAACTTGGGTGTGTGTGTACCCCTTGAATTAATGGTTTTTATTGTTTGACTATTAAGAAGTGGGACTACTGGCTCATGGAGTAGTTTTATTTTTAATTTCTTTAGGATCCTCCATGCTGTATTCCAAAGTGACTGCTCCAGTTTCTGTTCCCACCAACAGGGCAGAAGATTACTTTTTCTCTATATCTTTGCCAGCACTTTTTTATTTTGGCCATTCTGACAAATTTGAGGTGATGTCTCATTGTAGTTTTGATTTGTATTTCATTGATGTTGAATGATTTTGAGCATCTTTTCATGTGTCAGCTGGCCATCTGGTTGTCTTCTTTGGAGAAATGTCTGGTCATGTCTTGTGTCCATTTTTAAATAGGAATATTTATGGGCTTTTTGGTGTTGATTTTTTTAAGTTCTTTATAAATTTTGGGTCAAAATCCTTTATAGGATTGCCATTTACATATATCTTCTCCCATTCTGTACGTTGCTTTTTAGTTTGGGTGATTGTTTCTTTGACTGTGCAGAAGCCTTCTATTTTGATGTGGTCCCAATGATTTATTTTTGCTTTAGTTTCACTTGCCTCAGGAGACATATCTAGAAATATGTTATAGAGAGTGTCAAGGAAATCACTGCCTGTGCTCTCTTGCAGGATTTTTTAGTTTAAGATTCACATTTAGGTCCTTAATCTATTTTTAGTTTATTTTTGTGTATGGTGTAAGAAAGTGGTTCGGTTTCATTTTTTTTTTTTTTTTTTGCATGTAACTGTCTAGATTTCTCAACACTATTTGTTGAAAAAACTGTCTTTTTCTCATTGCATATTTGTGCCTCCTTTATCAAAGATTGGTGATATAATTGTGGATTTATTTTTGGTCTTTCAACTCTGTTTCATTGATTTTCTGCCTATTTTATGCCAATACCATACTGTTTTGGTTACTACAGCTTTGTAATATAACTTGAAGTCTGGAATTGTGATACTTCCAGTTTTATTTTTTCTTTTTCAATATTGCTGTACCTATTCTAGGTCTTTGTAGTTCCACACAAATTTTAGGATTGTTTGTTCTAGTTCTGTGAAAAATGCTGTTGGTATTTTGATAGGAATTGCATTAAATGTGTAGACTGCTTTGGGAAGTACAGATATTTTAACAATATTTGTTCTTGCAACCCATGAGCACAGTATGTCTTTCTATTTTTTTGTGTTGTCTTCAATTTCTCTCACCAGTGTTTTATAGTTTTCAAAGTACAGGTCTTTCACTTCTTTGGCTAGGTATAGTGATTGGTATCTTATTATTTTCAGTGCAGTTGTAAATAAGATTTTTGTCTTAATTTCTCTTTCTGCTACTTTGTTAAGACTTAATATAAATGTAACAGAATCCTGTACATTGATTTTCTAACCTGTGACTTCACTGAATTCATTTATACATGTTAATAGTGGTTTTTGTTTTGTTTTGTTTTAATGGAGTCCTCAGGGTTTTCTCTGTATGGTATCATGTCTTCTGCAAGTAGTGAAAGTTTTACTTCCGTACCAACTTGGGTGCCTTTTATTTCTTTTTGTGACCTGATTGCTGTTGCGAGGACTAACAGTACTTTGTTGTATCAAAGTGAGAGTGACATCCTTGTCTCTTCTTGACCTGAGGGGAAAATGTGTCAGTTTTTCACCATTGAGTATGATGTTAGCTGTGGGTTTTTCATGGATGGCCTTTATTATATTGAGGTATAGTCCATCTAAACCTTTTTTGTAAGGATATTTATCATGAATGGATCTTGTACTTTGTCCAATGTGTTTTTGCCTCTATCGAAATGATCATATGATTTTTATCCTTTCTTTTATTGATGTTGTATATGACATTGATTGATTTGTGAGTATTGAGCCACCCTTGCAACCCAGAAATAAATCCCTTTTGATCATTATGAATGATTCATTTTTATTTTTTATTATTTTTAAAAGACTTTATTTATTTATTAGAGAGAGAGAGAGAGAAGAGAGCTGGAGGGGAGGATGAGGGAGATAGAATCCGAAGCAGATTCCCTGCTGAACATGGAGTCTTCCACAGGGCTCAATACCATGATCCTGAGGTCCCCACACCAGCTGAAACCAAGACTCAGATGCTTCAACCAACTGAGGCACCCAGGCGTGCTATGAACTTTTTTTTTTAAATGTATTCTTGAATTCAATAATGTATTGTTGAATTTGCTAGTTTTTATTGAGAAGTTTTGAATCCATGTTCATCAGGGATATTAGCTTTAGGAGTGTCTTTGTCTACTTTTGGTATCTGGGTAATGCTGGCCTCATAGAATGAATTTGGCATTGACTAAGGTTTTAATAAACAATTCAAAGTGGAATAAAATTAAATGGAGAGTAAAATTAGATGAATATGTATAATATACTCGCTGCTCACACACACTAATATTCAGGGACATGCAAATTAATGTAAAAAAGAAGAGGGCAAATAAAATAATATTTTTCTAATATTTATGGATTTCTTCAAAATATGCAACATCTATTTTGGGAGGAGGATTTGAAACTTACAATCCTGAGCCCAATCCAGCAGTTGTACCAAAACACAATATTATTTTCAGTAAATTTTTTCTTTTTCTCAATATTGATGAGAATAGTCACTGCCTGATTACAAGAAGAAGACTGAATTTTAATAGTTCATTGTCTGGTTCAGAAGTAGCATAAAGAAAAAAAATCAATTGGACAATGTTGATACCAAGCCAAAAAATAGTATTTAAGAAGTCAGACACAGATGTGGCTATCTATTTAACAGTGTCTATGAAGAGCAGGTAAAATAAGCTATAATGGATATTGTATGGAAAAAGTTGTAATATTGACAGAAATAAAGAGCATAAAAAATGATGGAAATTGGTTATATAGAGAAGTGATATGAAAGTATAGGGATTCTTAAATATATTTTCAAGACCAACTTGAGATAATATTTGAACAAAAGCATTGCATTTCAACTTATTGATTACTTATTCAGAGAACTAAACGGAGCAGCAGAGGATTATTAAGTCCCACTGTCACACTGACCATATTATCTGCAAACCAGATCCTTTGCAGAAGGAGAGGATGATTCTAAAAAAGAAGGAATATAATTATCAGACAAGATGAGGAGAACATGAGAACAGTAAAGTAACACAGTTATTATTTTCTTTTTTATTGTTTGTGAATATGATGACCTTTCCTACTTGAGCTACTAGAATGACAGATAACTAGCCAAACACTTGATGTGCATGGTGTGACTGCCCTCTTAGTTTGGCTTAACTTTGTATTTCTTTTAAATGTACAAGACATTTAGAAATTTGGTATCACTCATGAATTCACTAACAGATATATGAATTTGTTGAAGATATATGAAGTATATGAAATTGACTAAGCACAGAATGCAGTTGGTCTGGAAGAGAGTTAATGAAGATGACTTAGGGAAAATTTGAGAATTTATTAACAGTTATTGTAAGGAGTGTAGTTACCAGCTGTTCCACGTGTCCCGAGAGACTAGAAGTCATTCCTAACCCCAAGGGTAATTAGACACAGGTATAAGTTGATGAGGGAATGACAGTAGGATTTCCTTTTGGGGAGACATTTCTGAAGTAGAAAGTTTCTTTTTTGGAGTTTCTCAGAAACAGGGGGATGATGTAAATGACCTCTTTGAGATCTATTTTAGTCTGATGATCCCTTACTGAATTGATTTCTATGAGGTATAACTTCAGAGACCCATTACTTCAGTAAATGTTTTAAGTGTTTTGAAATGCTGATTGAAATAAAGACATTATTATAAAAATAACGGTGAAAGAATGTTTAGAAAAGCAGTTGGGGCAGGTTAAAAAATGCAGTTTGGTTCTGTTTAAAATGAGGCTGAGATGCCAGGCTGTATAAATAGGAGAACTGTCTGTAAAAACTGTGAGACAATTCTCTACACTTAGCAGCCATCAGGCTTTTATTGTACTGTTATGACAGTTGAGGGTCTCACAACTTAAGCTAAATGTGGGAAGTTTGGAACAGCTCCAGCAGAATGTAGAAACAATGATAAGAGTGTTAGCAAAGAGCTTCTTAAAAGAGAAGAGAACATGGGGCAGTGCAATTTGAAATGGCAAAATCACTTGATTATCTTTATATAGTCTTCATTAGATACCTTCCTTGCTACTTGCATATTTATATAGAATTTAAAATTTTGAGGAGTTACCTATGGGTATAAATCTTAGATAATGAATGCTCAAAATTCTAAGTACCTTAAGACTGATTAAATTATATTTCTCTGACTATTCAGTTTTTCTATCACTATTTTCAATACTGTCTATGCATCTTATTTCCTTTCTTCCTGGGCGATTTCATCTTCTCATAAGGCTTTGATTCCCATTCATAATCCTCCTTCCCAGTGTGATGCCTTCCAAGATTCCTGCCTACTGGTGTACACACTGTCTATGATCCTCTCCTCTTCAAGGTCAGAAGCATGTGTGAATATTATAAAATATCAATCCTGTAATCATGTTACTTTGTGTGGTAGAAGGGATTTTGCTGATATAATTAAGTTCCCTAATCAGTTGAGTTAATCAAAAGGAGATTATTCTGGATGAGACTGACATAATCGTATGTTAAAAGAAGTGAGAAATTCAAAGCAGCAGCAGAGACCCTACGGCTGGCTTGGAAGGCATACACTGCTCTAGAAGCTGATAGCGTCCTCTAACTTATAGCTAGCAAGAAAATGGGGACCTCAGTCATATGACACAAGAAAATGAATTGTGCCAACAACCTGAGAGAGCTTGCAAGTGGATTTTTTCCTAGACAAACCTCAAGAAGAGGGCTAGCAGGCACTTGAATTTCAGCCTTGTGAGATCCTGAGCAGACCACCCAGCTAAAACAGATGACTCCTGACCCACGGAAACTGTGAGAGAATGCATTTGTGTTGCGTGAAGTGTTAAATTGTGCTCAATTTGTGACACAGCAATAGAAAACTAATACACCAAGTATTCTCCACCTTGTACTCTTTCTAATTTGATAAGGTACATCTATCCACATAAGTCCATGGGTCAGCTCTTAGTTCCTTTCAATCTCTACTCATCAGTGAGAACTGATGTCTTTAATCCTCAGTATCTCTAAAGCAACTATCCCCAGTCTTCCAGATCAGGCCCTTTGCTTCTCTTTAATATCTGTGGTTGTCTCCTCTTCAGTCTCCCTTTTCTTGCTTCCCTCTAATACTTCATCCTCATATCTGGCCTGTCAGAGTGAACATTCTGAAAGAAAGATCTGTTCTCAGCTTGTGGTGGTGTAATAGCCTTTATGAGCTTCATTATGCCAGTTCTTCACCATAACATTTAGGACCTTATAGAACTTGGCCCTGGATTGTCTTTCTGACCACAATTACTCCAAACATTTTCATGATGTCCTGATCCACCTTCATTTCTCCAAACAAGTAGTTCTGGTACTATATTTGTCTCCACACTTTCTCTACAGCCCTGGAATTCTCCTGGCTTGGCTAATTCTTAACTCCTTCAACAGACCAGTCAATTTTCACTGCTTTGGGAAATGCTTCCTTGATTCCTTGCTTCTGTGTCCTTCTCGGTGCTTGTTTCTCAGTCCTTCCCCGGCTGTAGTTGTGCATTGCTCTATCTCTCTTTGTTATTTGACTGAGAAATTGTTGGAGTCTTAAATCTCAGCACATATTCATAATTCTGTCATCTTGCCAGAGCCCATCATCTGTAAGTTGTAGATTGTATTTCTTCATAATGAAAACATTCAAAACATTCTGACTGAAATAAGATAGGGTTTTGAATTTTTTTCATTTAAGTGTCCAGAAGAAGGCGGTCCTTCTGGTGAAGAAAGGTGAAGACATTTCCAATATGAGAATGTTAAATCTAAGGTTTGTCAATATCCTCCAGAAAAACAAATTAAAAATTTGGGGTTATCTTTATATTAGACAAAAATCATTTATATCTGTGTCAAATAAAAATTATCTAGAATTTATCAGTCTTCTGAAAGTTAACATTCTATAGTATGTGGGCCTTGATAAAGAGTAAAGAGTAAATCATGTAAAGTTACCTTTTTCTGTAATGTGCTATGATCCTTGGTAGGTTTTTTAGACAGTAATCCAGTATGACATCAAGAAGGCACAAGTATAAAGATATAGATGTAGTGAAAGAAGGGCCATCTGTACCCCAATGTTTATAGCAACAATGGCCACGGTCACCAAACTGTGGAAAGAACCAAGATGCCCTTCAACGGAAGAATGGATAAGGAAGATGTGGTCCATATACACTATGGAGTATATGCCTCCATCAGAAAGGATGAAAACCCAACTTTTGTAGCAACATGGATGGGACTGGAAGAGATTATGCTGAGTGAAATAAGTCAAGCAGAGAGAATCAATTATCATATGGTTTCACTTATTTGTGGAGCATAACAA
>NC_081557.1:65685374-65704303 GCF_022355385.1 Mustela nigripes | reverse complement strand
TACATGGATGGGACTGGAAGAGATTATGCTGAGTGAAATAAGTCAAGCAGAGAGAATCAATTATCATATGGTTTCACTTATTTGTGGAGCATAACAAATAGCATAGAGGACAAGGGGAGATGGAGAGGAGAGGGAGTTGAGGGAAATGGGAAGGGGAGGTGAACCATGAGACACTATGGACTCTGAAATCTGAGGGTTTTGAGGGGGCAGGGAGTGGGAGGTTGTGGGAACCAGGTGGTGTGTATTGGAGAGGGCACGAATTGCATGGAGCACTGGGTGTGGTGCAAAAACAATGAATACTGTTACGCTGAAAAAAAAAAAAAAAGGCACAAGTGTAATATTTTTGCTTTCCTTCCAGGTTTTGGATAATTTTTTAAATGGCACACCCATGATAACCTCCAACTGTTTTCATTGTTGCTTTGAGAAAGGAGAGAAAATTCATGTCTAAATGATGGAAGAAAAAAGGAAAAATATCAAGTTTATTTTCTACTTCTAGGTGGCAGCTTTTCTCTCTTTTCTGATTTGCACTGTAGCTTTTAAAATTCAGGCAATTTAACTGTGGAATCTAAATTCTGGCCACTTGTTTTCCTCTTACCTACATTATGACATTTATATCCTCTATGATAGCATAATTTTAATCCTTTTCCGAATTCGAGGTGACATCAGAAAGTCTACTTTCTTTAATTCAACAACGGAACATGTCAGGCTACATTTTCCCATTCATATTCATTTCTAACATAGAAGGAAGGACACAATTAAAGATGAGACTTATGGAGGGAGTAGAGGAGAGTTGAGCTACACAATTAAAAGGAGGATGAGGATAAATTCTGTAAGTTAAAAAAAGGACTAAGGTATGTTGATGAATTTGATTTCTCTTCCTCTTTATTCCCTAGAAGCTCAAATCAGGAGTCATTAAGTTTCTCAGTAATCCTTCCCATCCTCCTTTCCCCACATATGCATTTATTCCTTTTACTTTTTTCTTCCCTGTTTTAAACACATTTTGTTTGATTCTAATGACTTATACCTATGACTCTGGTCAGTAATAGAGATTTCAATGAATAATCTTTGTCACCAAAAAATTTTACATATTTATCCTCTGTAGATGAAATATTTCAAGTAAGTAGATTTCACATAAATTCTTCCTCAGGGATAAAACAGTTCAGAGTTCTAATATGAAACAAGCAACATAACAAGTTATTATAATATTTATATATTAAGTTATAGAAAGGAGTTCTGAGTTCTGTAAAAGTTCCTGTTTCTGGACAATCTTTAATTCTAACTATATGTAGTCTGGTCTGTCTGGTATAGTTTCTCTGTCCCCACCCTTGGGTTTGTTCTCGGTGACCATTATAGTAACAACTGGCCCTTATTGGGTACACACATCATGCCAGACACTTTGCCAAGACCTTTCCATGAGTTATCTTATTTAATCTCCACTTCAATCTTATGAACCCCCACTTAACAGATGAAAAAACTGATGCCCAGGACTAATAATGGAATACATCAATGACACATGGTTTCTAATCAAGTTATATGTTCATGATTTTGAAGGTAACAGTTTAATGGAAAGAACTTTCAAAAGCACATCTGGGAACTTAAATTCTCATTTATGTTCTACTTTTAACATTGTGCTGGTCTTTTCTGAATGTCTGGTAAGCAATGACCTCATCTGTAGATTGAGGAGTATTACAGTATATAAGCATTTTCTCAGTTTACTCAGTGTAATTTTAAAGGTAAAAATAATGTTGGGCCACTTGGGCAGCTCAGGAAGTTGAGTGTCCAACTCTTGATTTCAGCACAGGTCATGGTCTCAAGGTCAGGAGATCCAGCCCCGTGTTGGGTTCTTGCCCCTCCTTCATCAATCTTTGTGTCTCCCCCCGCTCCTAAAATAATAAATAAATTTTTAAAAAAATGTCTATTGTCACATAAATTAGAGAAAAATTGGGTCAACAAAGTGAGTCATTCACCTAAAGCAATTCCTAAGGTCACTCATAGAAAATCCCTCTCTTGATAAGGTCACTTATTACTCCATCATAGTATAATGGGAGAAGAAAATGGTTAAGAGTCAAGTAATCATCTTTGCCTTCTGTTTTCAGATCTACTAGCTATATAACCATGGATCAATCACTTTACCTTTTTTGTGCATCTTTATAAATGACAGCCATACTCTCCTCTTAGGTGTGGTATCTTGATTAAATGAGATGTCCCATGTGAAGTGGTTAGCATGTAATATGCTACTTTTCCTCTCCTCTTAAAGTTAACTTTTTTTTTTAAACATCCCTTTCTCAAAATTTCTGCCCCAGAATTTCATATCCTTCCTTTTCTGTTGTTGTTCTGGTATAAATCCTGGTTACTTATTTACTGTTTCAAATAAAGATACTATTCTATTCTACTCAGCACTATGGTATTTGCATACCAGTTTACTATTCTCTTCAGAAAGGTTGGCAGAACAAGGCGTCTTCCTCAGTATTCTCAGCTATAAGGATTCATAATTATGATCATTACTAATCATGAATGATTCTTACCTATTGCCATAGGTCACACATATAATTATTATATGCACATAGCTCTGTAAATTGGTTGACTGGAAATAGCAACGGAGGAATGCTGTTTGGCTTGGACATAGAATATGAATCTTTGTGTAGTCAGTTGAGCCCCGACTCTTAGTTTCTGTTCAGGTTGTGGTCTCAGGGTCGTGAGATTGAGCCTTGTGTGGGGCTCCACATTCTGTGTGGAGTCTGCTTAGGACTCTCCTTCCCAGGGAAGCTGAGTGGCTGAGACCATTAATGTTAGGCTCAGGTCTTTATCTCAGGTCTTGATCTCCAGGTCCTGGATTGGAGCCCTGTATGGGGCTTCCTGCTTAGCTGGGAGTCTGCTTCTCCCTCTCCTTCTGTTCCTCCATCACCTTTCTCCCCTGCTCCTGCATATGTGCTCTCTCTGTATGTCTCTCTCAAATAAATAAAAATTTTTAAAAAGATTCCCCTTCCTTCTGTCCTTACTCCTCCCTTCCCCCTCAGCACTCTCTCTCTCTCTCTCAAATAAATCAACCTTTAAAAAAATGAAGAAGAATATGAGTCTTGTTCTACTGTCACATATATACCATCCTGGAAGAGAATACATATATGGAGATCAAGACCAGAAAAAAAATGTAATCCTTATAACTTAAATTATAACTTAAAACTTAACTTAAAACTTTTCCTAAAACCTAGTATGAGTTACACTGAACCAGATTAAAGGGTCATTGTGCCTAGGCTACTTTTTCCCTGAGTCTATACCTACTTCTGATTCCAATGGCAACAATAGACAGTCCTACAAAATGCATGGAGTGGAGAGACAGGGAGACTATATCCCTAGGGACTATTGAGAAGTTGTCTCTAATCTGCCCATGCCAGTTCTTTCTGAGGCAGGCATAACTTTCCCAAAGCCATCTCACTGCCAGCCTGAAGAGAGAAAGGAAAACAGTGTGTATCTCTGTGTGGACTAAAAGTCTTATTATAGGGCCATGTGTGAAAGCCTGTGGTGGCAAGTCATGTAAGTGAATATATTAGTTATATGGCGGGCAGGTTCTGGGCAGTACTTGACCTTACTGAGGGGAACAGGTGCCCCCAAAGTCTATAATCATTACCACATAGGAATGCAGAACCAATGTAGTAGAATTTTCTGATTGTCAATATATTTAAAATCCATATTTTTATGCAAAGTCTTTTGATAGAGAATTACTTGTAACTTGCTCAAATAAAACCCTGAACTGATTTAACAAAACATATCTCTAGATTATGTACACACAACTTCATCAAACCAAGAGACAGTGTAAGGATTTCACAAAATATGTTGGCTTTAGTAACACAGGTGATTTGCAGCTAGGTTCACTCTAGTATATTCTGTATGTACATGTATGTATTTTATCTAAAAAATGTCCAGTATAACTCCAAAATAACTTGAAGCCATTTACTAAGATTTTAGTTATCAAGAAAAGTTTAGTTTAGCTATCAAGAAAAGCTATGTTCTTTTTAAAAATATATGTGTTATACCCATTCTCAAAGAATTTTTAAAGTCTCTTGAAAAAAATTTTTTTGTGGATTTTTAAATTCAAGAGCATTTCTTAAATAGACCATCACATTTCCTCTGTGTTAGGAGAGTTGATGGAGGGAGTAGAGAATCTTTATTCTGTTCCTTTTTTGTTGTTCCAGTTTATTTTTATAATGAATTTTAACAGTTGAAATCTAAAACAAGGATTTAAAACAATGACACCTGAGTTAAAACCAGAGCATGTGGTTTAAACATGATCAACAAAATCATATGGATGTTGGAGGTACCATACACTAAAAGTCAGCTAGAAAGTGAAATATTTCAGAGAATATACGCCTACAGGGGAGTAGTCACTATAACACAAATTGGAGGAGAGATTTCTGAGAAAAAAGGGAAAGCTAGTGTGTTCTAAGATGGCCAACCAAGCTATCAGGGGGATCCCAGTCCCTGCCCAGGGGCCCTTCTGAGTTCTTCTTCCTGCCTGGCTTCCCTTGTGCACCAAAAAATGCCACATATATGGAAGTAAAAGTGTATAAATTACCCCTTTGCTTGTGCTTGGGGCTCAGACCTTTGGATATCACTCTCCTCTAAGCCCACTGGTGTCAAATAAACCTCCTATCCTCCAAGATCTCTGAGTGCTGTTTGATTCTTCCATTGGGCAATGCAGTCCTGGTTCCATAACACTAGTAAAAATGTCTCATTGACAGAGATGTTGGCAAGTGATAGCAACTATGCATCTTAAATAAGAAAATGCAATAATATATCACGATTTAATTAGCAAGATGAGCAGCTTGTAGTTTACTGTTTTGTCTTTATCAAAATGATTTTTGTGGAAGAAAAGAGTTGGTTTGCTTTTCTGGTGAATGATGTTTAAGTAATTACTGAAGGAGTTATGGTGTTTCTTGAGTAACACTAGCAGAACATACTTAAAATATAATTGATTTGTGAGTCAATTTCTGGTCTGTAGATTTGAAACTCACCTACTGAGAGAGGAAAAGGGGCCACACTATTCATAGCTCTTTGAATTAGGTTTTCATACTTCTACATTAACTTTGGTGATTCACTGAGACCTCAATGATTGAGTATAATAAGAAGTTAAATGTTAAATTTTTAGTTGAAATTAAAACCAGAGGGGGAAAAATCTAATTAAACAGAACTTTGATTTTGCCAATTTATCGTTTGATCTAAAAAGAACTGAATAGCCCTGAAGGTGAATTGTAGTTAAGGAATTCACAGTAACAATTCTTATAACTAACAATTCTTATAACTCATTCCTTTCTTATTTTAATTTTCTTGATTTTCTTTTCTTTAAATAATCAGGGAAATTTTTTAAAAGATTATTTATTTATTTATTTGACAGACAGAGATCACAAGTGGGCAGAGAGACAGGCAGAGACAGAGGAAGGGAAGCAGGCTCTCCGAGGAACAGAAAGCCTGATGCGGGGCTCGATCCTAGGACGCTAGGATCATGACCTGAGCCTAAGGCAGAGGCTTTAACTCACTGAGCCACCCAGGAGCCCCTAATCAGGGCATTTTAAGGGATTATATCAGGCAGACATTTTGTCTGGTAAAGTTTGTTCAGCTTGTCAATTTTGTAAATTATTTGTGGAATAAGAGGAAAAAGAGAAAGAGTGGCTAAGAGATTCAAAGACATCTACTTTAAAAAATTAGAAGGATTAGAAATTCACAAAAGAAATCAAAATTAACTATGAAAGGTAACTAGGAATTAATAGCAAGTCTCAGATAGGGAGGTACATAATCAGTTCACCTACAGTGGCCATAGTATAACTTTAATATGTATGTCCCAAATTGTACAATACTTCTCTTAGTCTAGGATTTCTGATTTAATATTCTTTCTCTTTTATTTCCTCTAATTTCTTACTTTTCGGTTTTTCTTTTAATTTTAATTATTTGATTTGTTATAAATTATATTTAATGTAAGACTCCGAAACATTTTTGGAAGTGGGCAAAAGGTGCAGAAATAGCCACCAATAAATGAATAAACATCCAATAAGTGAATATACAAATAATCATGTATAGACTGAAGTTTTCTCCATGCGTAGTGGTAGTAATGGATCTTGGATTTTGGTGAGAGGATTTCTGAGTTAATAAGATCTTGAGTATCAGAGTTCTGTGAAAAATCAGCAACAGACTGGAAATTTACCCTACTGTGATGTTTTATGCCAATTAACCATATTTTACTTGCTTTCTCTTTGTCCTTAGGCAATATTTTCAAGATGCCATCCTCAGAAAAGTCACTGAAACCACATTTATCCTTCACTTGGGTCCCCAGCAGAATTCTCAAAATGACAGATTTATGTTGCCTACTAACTTTGCTCCCAGTTCCCATATATTTTGTTCTATCTGCCTTTATTTTCTATGTATTTATTTTCCCTGTCTTCTAGAGTTATCTTCCCCAGGTTCAGGGCATCCAACCTTGTCTTCTGTCTAGACTTTACTGTTTGACTTACCCCTTTATCTAATTTTAATAGCCAAGCCTCTGCTTTAAACCCAGGTTGTTTTCCTAACCTCTTTATACTTTACACTTTACCCTTGCTGGGTCCTCTGAAAGGATCACATGCTATTATGCATATGGCTAAGCTTTTTATTTATCTTCTATTTTATCCTCAGTTCTTAGAAAATCTCCCTCTTAGTCCTTGACTATCTCACCTCCCTTTGTCTTTAACTGGTCAATTGATGACCACTATAAATACCGGACCAAGATTCATTAAATATCCTCCATTGTTTCCATCAGTGGCTCATTTCCCCACTTCTTCAGAGTTTAACAGTTGACAAACTTCTACTCAGTTCTCCCTAAGGGACATGGACGAGGTAAGACATATCCTTATTGTAACTCTTTTCCTGCTTATTTTTCTATCTTCCCTTATTGGAAAATGGCATCATCATCAGGCTTCTTCATTTTCACATCCTTTCACCATGAGAATTGTCTGGCACGTAATAGATGCCCAGGAAACATTTATTACATGAATGAATGAATGAATAGGTGTTATAGAGTTAAGGATGACTAAGACTTGACCCTATGATCAATACATTTATAATCTAGTAAGGAATATATTTATAGCAACAAATAATATCAATAGAATTAGCATATGTGATGTCAGATAATTATATATATTTGCCAAGAAGGCAGATATAGTTTAAATGTGTTATCTGGGAAGACTTTCAGTGGTGCTTGCATCATTCATTCATTTTTCAAAGATAATTAAGATCTTTGTTTTAAGTACTTTGGGTGTTAAGGGTAGAATAGTAAAAATCATATCAAGGAAATTGTTCTTGAAGAGTTTTCATTCTTCTAAAAAAAAGAAGAGTAGCTAAAAAATTAAATAGTAAATGAGTATATAGATAATTAAATATGAAAACTTCAGACTAGTATTTGTTACTTAGAACAAGAATCTATAGTCATTCATGATTCTTCCTTTTTTTCTTATTCCTTAGTTTAGATCCATGAGTAAGTCATGTTGGTGCCATTTTCCAAATATATCCTGAATCTGCATTTTTCTACAATTTCATAATGATCACCCTAATAAAGATACCCTGAAGTTTTTTCTGCCTACAGCTTATTTGCATTCACTATTTCCACTTTTTCTTCTTCTTCTTCTTCTTCTTTTTTTTTTTTTTTTTGGTTTGAGATTTTATTTATACATTTATTTAACAGAGAGAGAGATCATAAGTAGGCAGAGAGGCAGGCAGAGAGGAAGGGAAGTAGGCTCCCTGCTGAGCAGAGAGCCCAATGAGGGACTCAATCCCAAGACCCTGAGACCAAGACCCGAGCTGAAGGCAGAGGCTTAACCACTGAACCACCCAGGTGCCCCACTATTCCCACTTCTTGTAATTTGCTTTCTCCAGAACTTTGTGGGTGATACCGTCTCAACAATGAGGTCTTGGCTTAAATGTCACTTCTGTAGAAGTGCCATCTTTGTCATCCTATAGAAAAAACACTCAAGCCTAGCATTCTCTAACATATTATAGTGTTTTGACTTAATGATGTTTCCTTGCCTGGATTAATGAAATAGCTTTAAAAATCCACCACATCCACTTCTTTCTTCTCTTCTCCTATTATCCTGGCCCCAGTTGCCATCTTCTCTCAGCTGCCAGGCCACAATAAATTCTCCCCATAGGAGCTAGGGTAAGCATTTAAAATATCGAATTAATTAATTCCGCTGAGTTTTTTTTTTTTTTTTCTTTAACCAATTGAACCACCCAGGTGGCTCAAGATTTTATAAAAATACTGGTTTTATAAAACAAGATTTATGAGGAGAGATTTTTGAGGTACTGGTATGTGTCTGTGGTAGAGGGAGAGGCAATATCTTTGTCCTGGAGCAGGGAGCAGTCCAGCTAGTTTAGGGCAGGGGAAATGTTGGAATTCTGCTTTTGCTCCTCTCTCTAACCTTGGTCAACCCCCTCACCAATTTCCCTTGTAATAAGCAATGCCTGTCTCCACACCTGCTGACTCTGGCCTCTTGTCCAAGTATCCCCAAGAGTAAAATCAGGGTAACTCAGAGTGCTGTGCTTGTGAAGAGCTGAGAAAAAATGCTGGCAAATAATTGATCTGGGCAATTTCTTTTCTTTCTAAATTCTTAAATCTTGGGAATTACAATTCAAATAGCACCTTATTCTAATGATATTTCTTATTAGAGGGCAGAGAATGAAGAGAACATTATTCTAATGATATTTCTTATTAGAGGGCAGAGAATGAAGGTTTGACCTAAGGAAATGTTTTATGAACTGTGGAGTGATTGATTGTAGTTTTCTGGTCTCTGGGTCTCTATACTCCAAGGCTCATTGATGACCCTCTAGTCCTATCCCCTGAGCTCATTATGATTAACATTGATATGGATTTAGATTTTTTAAGGTAACAATTTATGTGAGAATAGAAAATAATAGATTCCCTACCCATACAAATTATTGAATGTAAGTAAATTAGAACTTGGAATATGAAGGCTTAATAAAATATTTTAGGAATATGCAGGTTTCAGGTGTTTTGCTAGACAAAAACCTGCATTGAAAATGTTTTGGAATGAAGTTCTTAAAGAAGAGGAAGAACAAAATCCAGGATATGTGAAAAGGCATATGAGGTAAAAATGATCAAATGCCTGAGTAAAATATATCATTGTCTTAAAAGATACACAGAACAAAAGGAAAAATATGTTAATATTACTACAGAATTAAATATATATAATGTAAACATGTATCAACATATTCCTTGAATGGTAGGTACTTAAAAATAAATTTAACAGAAATTGTTCAAGATTTCTACAGAAAAATATATGAACTTATTGAGATATTAAAAGATAAATAAATAAATATACCATGTTCATCGAATGGAAGACTCTATACCGTAAAGATTCTAGCTTTCCCTAAACTGATTCATAGATTGGGTGTAATCAAAATCTCAACTGGATTTTTCATGGAACTTGATAAAATGATACTAAAATATATAAACGTCAAAACACCCTAGGGCATTTCTAAAGATAGTCAGAGGGATGGAAAAGATGCCCAGAGAAACAGAAAGTCCAGAATCAAATTACATGTCATGCAATTCTGTGTAAGAAAGAGGTGGCATGGAAAATCAATGTATAAAGGAAGTACTGTTCAATAAATTAAACCTCCCAAAATTATTATTGATATTTAAAAAGGTCAAATTAGATCTCAGCTACCTAGTTATTACTTAATAAACACTGTTTGCTTGTAAAGACAAACTCCAGATGTATAAAGGATTGAAATATCACATACAATTTTTTTTATAAATTTAGATAGTGTAGATATGAATACTTTAGAAGTTAGATGAAAAAACAGCTTTGAAATAAGATTTTAAAAACATGGACAAAGCATTTTTGTTTTTAAATTATGAACTCCTAGGGCCACCTGGATGGCTCAGTCGGTTAAGCAGCTACCTTCAGCTCAGGTCATGATCCCAGGGTCCTGGAATTGAGTCTTACATTGGGCTACCAGGTCAGTGGGGACCCTGCATTCCCTCTGCTTGCTACTTTCCCTGCTTGTGCTCACTGGGTCTTTCTTTCTCTGACAAATAAATAAATAAAATCTTAAAAAAAAAAAATGAACTCCTATTCATCCAGAGATAACAGGAGTTGGAGAAAATATGAATCTATGGCATTTTTAAAATGTTCCTTTTAGAAGTAGAAGTTGGTACAACTACTCTGGAAAACTACCTCTCAAAAATGAGCAGTTGCATTTCTTGTGGCTCAGCAGTTTTACTCTTCAGTATATTCCCAAGAGGAACTCTTGCATGTATTTAATAGGAGATATGAATGCAAGGATGTTTTTTGCAGAAACATGCACAACAGCAAAGCTTTATAAACAACCAAATGACCCTCAACAGGAGAATGAATATAATAAGCACACAACAGAATATTATATAGTTATCAGAACAAATGGTTTATAGTAACATGGATGACCTTTAACAAGCTAATATTAAATTAAGATGTAGGTTTCATATATCATGAAATAATTTCTATAAAAGAAATGCAACAAATATGAAGTATAAATATACTTTTTAGGAAGACCTAGGAGAAAAAGAAAGTGATGAGTGACATTCAGTTCATGGGATGAGAGCCTCAGTGGCTGGGCTGACAGCGTGGGAGACAAATTGATGGTAGATTCTATGGTTATATCAAAGTTTTAACTCTTCTTTTAAATAATGGCTTATGGCTACATATAATATTAATGTAAATAAGTAATATATAACTAACTAAATTAAAGTAGACCCTGGAGGAAACCATGACAAAATTATGTTAAGAACCAAAAATTTGTTTAATCTAAATCAATGTCCTTGAGGTCCAGTTATTTAAAAAAAAAAAAAAATCAGATGTCACTCATCTCCTTTAAATTCTCTGGACTTCCTCTTGGACTTAGCAAAAAACAAAAAAAGTGAAGTAGGCTGTGATAGTTTGGCCAGCACTTCTGGTGCTTTGCATTGTGTTCCCTCTGCTTACCTCTGAATTTAGCTTCAGGTTTGAGGGACCATTCTCGTATGTGATAGTAACATCCTCTTAATGTGCTCCCTTTGTTTCTCTACTTTTCTTTCTCAAATTTTTCTCTACAACCTGGGAGCTCTCCTAACAAGAACCAGGAAAAAAGTAGGGGAATTAACACTGGTAACACCCTGACCCTTGGTGAATGGGAGTGTGTGATAAATGTCCAAGCCTCCATTCCTTTGAGGGAAAATGCTAAGGCTCATTCTATACTGTTTCTCAAGGCGGTCTCCAGGGGAATTGACCTCCATAATATCACAGATGCTTTCATACACAGATCAGCTCCACAAAACACCTTGTATTGGCTTTTTCTTCTTTTCTCTCTCACTCTGTTGCTTATTCCATTCTTTTAAAAATATATAACTTCCAAATGAACTGCCTGGTTGGAAATGCTTGTCTTGGGCTCTCCCTAGGGAGCACTCAAAGGAGACAGGGAGCAACTGCAGTGATGATGGGATGATGGTGGGAGTAAGCCTTACCATTTGGTAGGTTATACGGAGCCTCTTGAGGTAGATACTTAGGAGTTGAGATTGAGCAATAGAGGTACCATGCCATGTGATGAGCCGGGGGAAAAGAGCCTTCCAGTCAGAGAGCCCAGCAAATGCAAGAACCCTGGAGAGGAAGAGAAGCTGTGAGTAACAAACTCATTTCAGCTTTTCTCTCTCTCCTTTTTCTTCTTCTTCTTCTTCTTCTTCAAAAAAAGTTTTTATTCATTGTTTAAAGTTTTTATTGAAATTTCAGTTAATTAAACAAGTGTAATATTAGGCATACAAATTAGTGATTGAACACTTACATACAACACCTGGTGCACCACGAAAAGTGTCCTCCTTAATCCCCATTACCTGTTCAACACTCCTCTCTGATAAACCTCAGTTGTTCTCATAGTTAAGGGCCTGTTTCTTTGTTTTCCTTCTCTCTCTTTTTTCCCCTGTGAGGCTTCTATCCAGCTCCACTGCCCCCACCCTGGTTCAAGCTATAACAGTCTCTCAGAAGGACCCATGGAGTAGCCTCATTGTTGGACTTCCCACTTCAAATCTTCACTTTAATCAGTTTTTACAATGTATAATAATGAGCACAAGTCTATCACTGCATCTGCTGTTCTCTCACAGCCTTTCAGTGACTTGTCACCGCAGTTAGAGTAATGGCCAAAATCCTTATCATGGCCTATGAGGCTAAAAGTTCTGCTCTCAATTCCGAAGTGTGGGGAGGCTCTCATACCAATAAGCAATTCTCTGGATACCAGATGCATTTCGTACAATTCAACTTAATTCTGACACTGTCTACCCTAGAGATAGTGTCAGATGCCCCTGACCCCTTAAGGGCTTGGTCCTATTAGGAGTGGCCCCCTTTGGAAACCATTCGCATACTTAGGTTGTTATATGTTCCTCTGGGCAACCTGCTACAATTTGGAGGTTCTCGGGATCTACTCCTTGGGTTTGATTAATTTGCTAGAGTGGCTTAGAGAACTCAGGGTTACTTACTAGAATACCAGTTTATTACAAACAGGAACAGCTAGACAGAATAAGTCATAGGACAAGGTAAGGGCAAAGGCGTGGAGCTTCCTTGCTATCTCCAGGTAAACTACTCTCCCCAAATCTCTACAAGTTCACCAACCTGGAAGATCTCTGAACCCATCCTTTTAGGTTTTTATGGAAGCTTTATTACATAGGCATTACTGATTGTATCATTGTGATCTAGCCTTTAGCCCCTCTCCCCTCCCTGAGATCAGAGAGTGAGACTGAACATGCACCTCTAGTCAAAAAGTTGGCTCCACACACAAGACACACAAGCCACCTGCATCCATAGGTGGAGTCCACCTGTCACATTGTTAACATAGCAAAGGACTCCTTCTGAGCTCTCTTCACTTAGGAAATTCCAAAGGCTTTAGGAGCTCTGTGCCAGCAGCAGTGGGGGACAAAGCCCAAATATACATTTCTTATTGTAAATCACAACATCACAGAGGCCTTGAATAATCTGGGCACTATATCCCTGTCTAGCTTTAACTCATGTCTTCCCACTCACACCCTTTGTGTTTCAGCCACAATAACCCTCTTCCTTTCACATAGACATTGCCTATTCTCTTCTCCTACAGAATCTTTGTTTATGCTGTAACCTGCTTTGGGAATGCGTTTCTCTGCCTCCCCAATAGTGAATTAACTCCCACTCATCCCTCATGTTTGGCACAGAACTGGAAAGGTGACCGTTAAATCAGTTTCTTCTTCTTGGGCACAGATCTGAAACTATTTCCTCAGATTTCTACTTTTACGGTTGAATCATCAGCTGTTCCCAACAGAATGTGAAGGGAAGTTACCTGTCACCTGGCTGAGACACATCCAAATTTGTGTGCTATCCACAGGCTCTCTTTCTTTCCCTTTCCTGGGTGTCATATGTTGAAGGTAGCAGAAGTCTTAGAAGCAAGAAACCTGGGTGTCTGAGCTGTTGTTCAGAGGACTAATGCTCAGGAGTAATGCTTCCTGACTGGGAATGTCCATAGTGACTTTATGTAAGTTTGGCCACTGATATTTGAGATTATAATGGTGGTCCTTTCTTCATTCTCACTAATTGAAGGCTCAGAAGTCCCCTCCTCGGGGAAGTCTTTCCCAACTGCCCCCCAACCCCCAACTGCCAGCCAGGCAACACACACGCATGATTTGTCATGGAATTGCTTAACTTCCTTTCACAATAATTTTCCTGTTTTGCATTTATACATTTATTTGTGTGATTATGTGGTTAATGTTCATTTCTCCTACTGGACTGTACTCTCCATGAGGGCAAAGCTATGTCTTCTTTTTCCTCACCCTTTATCCATTGTAGGCACTTCATACATATTTTTGAACAGAATAAATGTAAAAAGACTGACCACCTGGAGCTATCATTCTGTCTAAATTTGGACATAGAAGATTCTGATACTTGCTATGCTTACTGTACTGCCCTTCTTCCCTATAAAGAATGACAACACTTGCACTCCACCTGGGCTTCTGGCTCCATCAGTGATGCCCAGCTATTCTTTGACAGTGTGGTTAGTCTCCAGGTGCTAAATTTCATTCAAATTTCCACTTAATCCTGGCTCACACCTCCTCCCATCGGCAGATATTTTTCTTGTAGACTTTTGAGAACTGACCGCATTCTTTTTTTATTTTTTTTTAAAGATTTTATTTATTTATTTGACAGACAGAGATTAAAAGTAGGCAGAGAGGCAGGCAGAGAGAGGAGGAAGCAGGCTTCCTGCGGAGCAGAGAGCCCGATGCGGGGCTCGATCCCAGGACCCCGGGACCATGACCTGAGCCAAAGGCTGAGGCTTAACCCACTGAGCCACCCAGGTGCCCCGCTTTGACCGCATTCTTATCTGCAAAATTAGAAAGTCTGTAATTCTTGAAATTGTCTGTTTTTGTGCCCTCTGTGTGTGTGTGTGTGTGTTTGTGTGTGTGTAGGTGCTCTTGTGTATATGAGTGTGTTCATTTAGGTTCCAAGAAACCTTGACTTTGAAGAGAAATAAATAATGTCCTCATGACTTTCTCTCAAGCCTGGAAATGTATAACACAATTAATTTGGTTATTTTTCCCATAATTACCATTAGCTAACCCTGAATTCCAATTTCACAATGTCAGCTGCAAACTATTAACCATGTTACAGTGTTTTTCCCTTTAAAATAGTGTGGTAAATTATTTCACCCTAAGATATTTATGATATAATATACATGTTTTATTAAGTGCTTTGGCTATGTTAATTTTTTATCTTGGAACATTAACATCTACTTCATTACTAATGTTATAATCTTTTGGTCTAGTGGTATTTTCAGTACCTACTACATTCTATATAAATATTAAACTTTGGCTGAGAAATCATATAAAACCTTAAGTTTATATTGTGACTTACAGTTTTAGTGTATGTTTCCTGCACATTTTCTTTTTTTCTGTTGCCAAACAAAAACAAGTATCATTATGCCATTTTATGTGTGTGGAACCTGACTTCAGGGAAGTGATGTGTCTTGATCTAGGTCATGAAGCTCTAGAAAAGCGGGGACATAGATTGTCTTTGGATTCCAGCTCCTAGAGGTTTCAGAAGAACTTTTTCCATTTCTTATTTTTCCTGGAAGTACCAGAGTGCAGATTCTTCACTACCCATACCTAAGTTTCTCTAGGCTCTACAATCCTTATCCTCATTTTTTTTTTTTTTTTTTTTTTTAATAATGTTGGGACTGACACCTCTAATGCCAGGGCCACCAGTCATTACACTGCATTCCCCATGAAGCCAAACTAGGTGAGAGTTGCTCTTTTCTTTTCCTCCTTTGCTCAAATAAATCAGCAAGTACTTTTTAAATATCAATCAGCTTAGCATTGTGAAGGACAAATTAGCATGTATGAAACAATGATGAGTAACACCAACACCATGAGACTCGCACGATTTTATACTGTATCAAACGGCAGAGGAAACTAATTGAGACAGAGATATACAGAAAACAGGCTGGACAGGGATCCAAGCATCAATTTTTTGTCATGGATATGCCTCCGCCCATCACTAGAAAATAGTGATATGGGATTTCAGGAAAAAAAAAAGAAAGAAAGAAAAAAAGAAGACAGCTTACCACAAAGCCTCTTCAAGAGAAGGGGTACTTTAAAAAGAGGGAATGGTGTTTAGTTCACATGGAAAAATATAAGTACAAGTATCAATGTGGAGATGGGCTTAGAGACTTCTTAAGAGAGGGAAAACTTACCTGTTTATTAAGGGCCTGTGATGTACCAAACACTGAAATTCCCATTTTCCAAACATCATTTCATGTTGTCTTCACAACATTTATGTGAAAACAGGATATTGATGAGAAATATTTCATATCCATGCTTTCTCGTATTTTTATTTTTTAAAATTTTAAATTTTTAAAATTTATTTCTCGTGTCTTTATTTAAAAAAAAATTTTTTTTAAAGATTTTATTTATTTGACAGTGAATGAGAGAGCACAAGTAGGCAGGAGCAGCAGACAGAACAGGAGAAGCAGGATCCCTGTTGACCAGGAAGCCTGATGTGGAGTTCTATTCCAGGACTGCGGAATCATGACTGGAGCTGAAGGCACATGCTTAACTGACTGAGGCACTTAGGTCACCCCCTCCAACACTTTTTAATATTTTATTTGATAGAGAGAGAGAACACAAGCAGGGGGAACTTCAAATCTTGTACAATAAAGGAAATTGCTTAGTATTAAGAGCCCATTGTCACCTTGTGAATGTTCCTTAGTAGCTGCTGTGAAATCAGAGGATTTTTTCCCCTTCCATTTTTTTTTAAGAGTTTATTTATTTGATGGGGAGAGATCACAAGTAGGCAGAGAGGCAGGCAGAGAGAGAGGAGGAAGCAGGCTCCCTGCTGAGCAAAGAGCCCGACGTGGGGCTTGATCCCAGGACCCTGTGTTCATGACCTGAGCCAAAGGCAGAGGCTTAACCCACTGAGCTACCCAGGTGCCCCCCCACTTCTATTTTCTTTCAATAAATATATACCAGGCGATTTGCATCAAAAAAGAAAAAAAAAGATGTTAAAGACATAGTCTTTGCCTGGGAAAACTTAAGAGTCTAGCAGGAAACAGAGAGAACATAAATAACCACTATGGAATAAGAATGGGACTGGAGACGAGTCAATAATTAGCACTAAGTGAGCACCTTCTACATACCATATACTTTTAGACATGCATCATCTGCATGCATTATCTCATTTATCTTCCAAGAATCATCCAAGAAGGGCATTAGTGTGCCCATGTCAAGTGTAATTAAATGTCAGAGTAATTCAGAAAAATTACTCCTAGTCACACAGCCACACAAACAGTTAATTTTCAAGCTAGATCTGATGGACACAGAGCTCATGTTCTTCACAGACCAGGTGCCCAATAAAACGTAGCAGTTACTATGGTGTTCTCATTGTTTAGAATCTTTGTTTAGCTATTATACTACACACACGTACACTTCCCTGAGAGCAAATCAGAGAGCACCATCGAACCACATGAATTTAATTAATCTCTGTGATTTTCTTAAATAAAATGATTTTGCATTCCTTCTCAGATTCTGATTTCTTACCAGATACTTAATCTTTTTAATTCTAAGTAAAAGGACAGACCTGGGGTGTCTGGCTGGCTCAGTAGGTAAAACATCTGACTGTTGATTTGGGTGTCATGAGTTCAAACCCCAGGTTGGGTGTAGAGATTACTTAAAAAAGAAAAGAAAGACAGACCTGTTTTAAGTACTGTCTACATTTAGCTGTAGGAGAAGCCAGAGAATAGCAGCACTGACCTAATTCTGCAGGCTGAATCACACAAATCTTTAAGTGCCAGGTTCGCTGGAGGTGGGAACTCAGCCCACACTTGAGTACCTGATGCTTTTTTGCAGCTTTTCTGTGACTTGGGAGTGACTTCCTAGAGTTGAGGTATTCACAGAGCTCTGTTCATTCTGGTTTGCCAAAGATAACCCATTTTTGTTCCAAAAATACATAGGAGTAAAGCTCATGAATGCTGTTTTAAATCAAATCATTATAAAAAACAAAGAATTTGATCTCATGTAAGATATATTTAATTAATCAGAAGAAGGCTTCTGTCTGCACATCAGCACAGTGGCTTGTGGTCAAATGGATTTCTGAATCAGATAATGACAGGTACTTATTTTGTGAATATTAATATTCTGTCACAAATAGATCTTTCTTTTTGACTAAAAGGCTCATGTGCTTCTTAACTAAGTGGATGATTTGTTGCACTCCTTTTAGCAGGTTTAGATGGGTTCTAATTTAATCTTCTTTTCCTGGGAACATGAGTCAGTACCACACAGTGAGGGAACTTCTGGTAGCTGGCAGCAAGGAGTGGTGAAATAGGGGACGCTTTGTTTTTCAAAAATCTGGGAATAAATACGTTAGCATTGTTCCTCATTATTTTGTGTGACTCAAAACTCTCTGAGTCTCACTTCACTCACAGGCTCAATTACTTAGTTTGAGAATTAAATGATGACCAGTTTATCTATTTTATTATCATTAGCCACTCAAGACACAAGATATGCTTTAATATACACATATTTTTACAATAAGAACTCTTTATTCTTAAATTTTTCAATATAGATTGATACAATTTGAGGAGGAAAGTTAACTGGACAGTAAATATCAACTTGGTCAATCTGTATTTCACTACCGAGAAATTCTGATTTGAAGAACTTAGAATACAGACCCCCATAAGCATAGAGTTGTATATTTAAAATTGAAGAATTGGGCACCTGGGTGGCTCAGTGGGTTAAAGCCTCTGCCTTCGGCTTGGGTCATGATCCCAGGGTCCTGGGATCGAGCCCCGCATTGGGCTTTCTGCTCATCAGGGAGCCTGCTTCCTCCTCTCTCTCTGCCTGCCTCTCTGCCTACTTGTGATCTCTGTCTGTCAAATAAATAAAATCTTTAAAAATAAATAAACAAAATTGAAGAATTATTTATAGAACTGCCCTATGACCCAACAACAGCACTGCTGGGTATTTACCCTAAAGATACAAATATAGTGATCCAAAGGGGCATGTCCGAATGTTTATAGCAGCAATGTCCACAATCACCAAACTATGGAAAGAACCTAGATGCCCATCAACAGATGAATGGATCAAGAAGATATGGTATATATACACAATGGAATACTATGCAGCCATCAAAAGAAATGAAATCTTGCCATTTGCGACAACATGGATGGAACTAGAGCATATCATGCTTAGCGAAATAAGTCAAGCAGAGAAAGACAACTATCCTATGATCTCCTTGATATGAGGAAGTGGTGATGCAACATGGGGGCTTAAGTGGGTAGAAGAAGAATCAATGAAACAAGATGGGATTGGGAGGGAGACAAACCATAAGTGACTCTTAATCTCACAAAACAAACTGAGGGTTGCTGGGGGG
>NC_081557.1:65599182-65685364 GCF_022355385.1 Mustela nigripes | reverse complement strand
AGGGAGGTTGGGAGAAGGGGGTGGGATTATGGACATTGGGGAGGGTATGTGCTTTGGTGAGTGCTGTGAAGTGTGTAAACCTGGTGATTCACAGACCTGTACCCCTGGGGATAAAAATATATGTCTATAAAAAATAAGAATTGAAAAAAAAAAAAAAGCTGTCAACTAACCCAGTATCTGTGATTTACCTATATCTTAATTATTCTTGTTATTTTGAATAAATTTACATGAGTAAATTAAAAAAATAAATAAAAAATAAATAAAATGAGAAATCGGAGAGGCCAAACTGAGAGAATTTATTGTGGGAGGGACTTGGCAATTTATATTATTAATTGAATTAAATACTTGCCAACCGTAGAAAGAGTCAAATGAAACTATGTAAACTGACTTGGAGAGAAATCTCTGGCCTTTTGATAAGTTAAAAAAAAAACCCAAAAAACAATTTATAGGACAATGTATGTTTTATGATGATCCTTAGTACAAAAATCTCAAATTGGGGGACGCCTGGGTGGCTCAGTTGGTTGGGCAGCTGCCTTCGGCTCAGGTCATGGTCCCGGCATCCTGGGATCGAGTCCCACATCGGGATCCTTGCTCTTCAGGGAGCCTGCTTCTCCCTCTGACTCTGCCTGCCTCTCTGTCTGCCTGTGCTCACTCTCGCTCTCTCTCTGACAAATAAATAAATAAAATCTTTAAAAAAAAATCACAAATTGGTAACAACAGTTTCATCATCATATCGGTCTCATTTTGGGAAAACAGAATTGCACATTTCTTCATCTTTTTTTACAATTTTTTATTTTTATAATTATGACAAAGATCATTACTTTTATCAGAAATATTAAAGATTAAAAATCTGTATCCTCCAGAAATCACATTTCAACATATTTACCCAACTGACTTGAAAACCTAAAACTGCCTGCAAATGCTCATAGCAGTTTTATTCATAATCACCAAAAACTGGGAGCAGTCGGGATGTCCTTTAGTCAAATAATGGAGTAACAGTCTATCATATATGCATACAATTGAATATTTTTCAGTTATAAAAGTAAATGAGCTACCAAGCCATGAGAAGACATAAAGGAAAGCAAGAAAGTACTGGGGGTAAAAATAAATGAAAACAACCAGTAATGAGGGAGGTATGTCAGAGGAACACAGGAGCTAACTAAAAGAGCTCTGAACAAGTTGAGCAACAAAATAAAATAGAAATATATTACAATTCAAAAAATAGAAATATATTACAGTAAAATAAACATCAGTGAATCCATATTCACATAAATAAATTATTGAATAAATCAACAAATGAGGGAGAAGAGGCAAATCCCCCATGCCAAAAATTCCATAAATTTATTTTGATATTCTGACCTCAAGGAGGTAGACCATATTTTCTTACACCATCAATGTGACTTCCTCATAGTGACCTTCTTCCACAGAGAACAATATGGAAAATGTTTTTTTTTTTTTTTTTTTTTTTTTAAAGAGTAACTTTATATTGGGAAGTCTGGCAAACACTACCTCAACCAGATGATCAAGGTCAATACGAAGAATGTTAAATCATGTTGATATTATGTATACTTGATATGATGTGCTGAAATGGCACTTTATCTTTGTGATCTTCCTTCAAAAACCTGTTATCCCATTCTAATCATAAGGAACAAAGTTAGAGAAATTCCAGCTGATGGCCATCTTATAAAATACCCGACCGGTACTCTTGTAAACTATGAAGGTATTCAAAAACAAGGAAGGCTGAGGAACTGTACAGCTAAAAGGAGCCCAAAGAGACATGACAAGTAAATGTAATACGGAGTCCTGGATAGAATCCTAAAACAGAGAGAGAATATTAGGCTAGAAAGAAAATCTGAATAAACTATGAACTTTAATTAATAAAAATGTTTTAATCATTGAGTATAGCATATGTGAAGAAGTACACATGTTCTTTGATGTTTTCTGTTTCTAAGAACCATTTTCTTTCTTTCTTTCTTTCTTTAAGATTTTATTTATTTATTTAACAGAGAGAGATCACAAGTGGACAGAGAGGCAGACAGAGAGAGAGGGAGAAACAGACTCCCTGCTGAGCAGAGAGCCTGATGTGGGGCTCGATCCCAGGACCCTGAGATGAAGGCAGAGGCTTACTTAACCCACTGAGCCACCCAGGTGCCCCAAGAACCATTTTCCCCCAACAAAACCTTTCAAAAAGAAATATAGTGTACAATGTATCTGCAAGTGGATTCTATCAAGTGAATTCATTTTTTTTAAGATTATTTTTTCTTTTTTCAATTGAGAGAGAGAGAAAGTGTGGGTGGGGGGAGGAGCAGAAGGAAAGGGACAAACAGACTCTGCAGAGTCTAATGTGTTCTTGATCCCATGACCCTGAGATCATGACCTGAGCTGAAATCAAGTGTCGGACACTTAACTAAGCCACTTGGGTACCCCTATTGGATGAATTTAAAGGAGACTCAAATAAATGGACACTCTTACATGTTTCTGGATAAGAAGATACACATAATTAAGACTTTGCGTTTTCCTTTATTTATATATAATATATAATTAAAAAAATATATAATATACTTCCATTAGCAATACAAACAGGAATGTATTTTGGAATAAAATAAGCTAATTCTATATTTTATAGTAACAAATAATTAAGGAAGGATAAGTAAGATGATTGTATAAAAAAAATAAAGTTGAGAGAAACTGACCTTTCTAGAATTGTAAACAGATTATAAAACCATAATAGTTAAAACAGCATGCTACAGCACATGGGCTAACAGAATCAAGACAACAATATAGACAATGTAGCATTACATTTTTATCACATTAACTTCCTTTAAATTTATAAAGAACGTTTCCAAATCAGTATTCAAAAATAAATTGTCCAATTAAAAAAGGGCAAATGATGCATAGAAATAGTTCACAAAAGTAGAAATACAAATGGGTTTCTTCTATTAAATTTAAAATCATTTTATATAGAGAGTCCTATTAGTTTCAGAGGTAGAATATAATGATTCCTTAGTTGCATATAACAACCAGTTCTCATTACATCAAGTGTCCTCCTTCCTGCCCATCACCCAATTACCTCATTACTCCCCCCACTTCCCTTCCAACAGCCCTCAGTTTCTTTCCTATAGTTAAGAATCTCTAATAGCTTGTCTCCCTCTCTGATTTTGTCTTCTTTTTATTTTCCCTCCACTCCCCTATGATCCTGTGCTTTGTTTCTTAAATTCCACATATGAGTGAGATCATATATCAGACATAGATCAGTCTTTTCTGACTGAATTATTTAGCTTAGTATTTTACCCTCTAATTCCATCCATGTCGTTGCAAATGGCAAGATTTCATTCTTTTTGATGGCAGAGTAATAATATTCCATGGTGTGTGTGTGTGAGTGTGTGTGTGTGGATGTGTATGCACATACCACATTTCTTTATCCATTCATCTGTTGATGGACATCTAAGGCTCTCCCCATATTTTGGCTATTGTGGACGTTGCTGCTCTAATCATTGGGGTGTGTATGCCCATTTAAATCACTATGTTTATATCCTTTGGATAAATACGTAGTAGTGCAATTACTGGGTTGAAGGGTGGTTCTGTTTTTAACATTTTAAGGAACCTCCATACTGTTTTCTAGAGTGGCTGCACCAGCTTGCATTTCCACCAACAGTGTAAGATTATTCACATCCTTGCCAACATCTGTTGTTTCCTGAGTTGTTAATTTTAGCCATTCTGGCTGGTGTAAGGTGGATGGATGTTGCCAATATCCAGCGTAATTTTCTACATCCTTGCCAACATCTGTTCTTTCTGGAGTTGTTAACTTTAGCCATTCTGACTGGTGTAAGGTGGCATCTCATTGTGATTTTGATTTGTATTTCCCCCATGATGAGTGATATTGAGCATTTTTTCATGTGTCTTTTGGGCATTTGTAGGTCTTCTTTGGAGAAATGTCCGTTAATGTCCTCTGCCCATTTCTTGACTTGATTTTTTGTTTTTTGGGTGTTGAGTTTGGTAAGTTCTTAATAGATTTTGGATACTAGCCTTTTATCTGATAAGACTTTTGCAAATATCTTCTCCCATTCTGTCAGTTGTCTTTTAGTTTTGTCTGTTGTTTCCTTTGCTATGCCAAAGCCTTTTATTTTAGTGAAGTCTTAATAGTTTATTTTTGCTTTTATTCTCTTGCCCTTTGAAGATGTGTTTAGCAAGTTGCTGTGGCCAAGGTAAAGAGATTATTGCCTGTGTTCTCCTCTAAGATTTTGATGGATTCCTGACACATTTAGGTCTTTCATCCATTTTGAGTTTATCTCTGTGTATGGTATAAGGAAATGGTCCAGTTTTATTATTCTGCATGTGATTGTTCAATTTTCCCAGCACCATTTGTTAAAGAGACTGTTTTTTTCATTAGATATTCTTTCCTGCTTTGTCAAAGATTAGTTGACCATAGAGTTGAGGGTCTATTTCTGGGTTCTCTGTTTTGTTCCATTGATCTACATGTCTGTTTTTGTGACAATACCATACTGTCATGACGACTACAGCTTTGTCATACAGCTTGATCTGGAATTGTGATGCCCTGAGCTTTGGTTTTCTTTTTCAGCATTCCTTGGCTACTTAGTGTCTTTTCTGGTTCCATAAATTTTAGGATTGTTTGTTTCAGCTCTGTGAAAAATGTTGATTGTATTTTAATAGAGATTGCATTGAATGTGTAGATTGCTTTGTATAGCATAGACATTTTAACAATATTTGTTCCATGTCATGGAATGTTTTTCCATTTCTCTGCATCTTCCTCAATTTCTTTCATGAGAGTTTTATAGTTTTCATAGTACAGATCTTTTACCTAATTGGTTAGGTTTTTCCCTAGTTATCTTACAGTTTTGGGTACAATTGTAAAAGAGATTGGTTCTTTGATTTCTGTTTCTTCTGCCTCATTGTTAGTATGTAGAAATGCAACTGATTTCTGTGCATTGATTTTGTATCCTGCCACTTTGTTGAATTCCTGTATGGGTTCTAGCAATTTTGGAGTGGAGTCCTTTGGGTTTTCAACATAGAGTATCATGTCATCTGTGAAGAGTGAGAGTTTGACTTTTTTGCTGATTTGGATGCCTTTTATTTCTTTTTGTTATCCGATTGCTGAGACTAGGACTTCCAGTACCATATTGAACAGTGGTGAGAGTGGACATTCCTGTCATGTTCCTGACCTGAGGGAAGGAGCTCTCAGTTTTCCTTGTTGATGATGATATTTGCTGTGGGTTTTTCATATAGAGCTTTTATGATACTGAGGTATGTTCTTCTATCCCTACACTGCCGGAAGTTTTTATCAAGAAAGGATGCTGTATTTTGTCAAATGCTTTTTCTGCATCTGTTGAGATAGGTCATATGGTTCTTGTCCTTTCTTTTATTAATGTGGTTTATTACACTTATTGATTCACAGCTGTGGAACCACCCTTGCAACACAGAAATAAAACCCATTTGATCTTGGTAAATAATTCTTTTAATATACTGTTGGATTCGATTTGCAAATATTTTGTTGAGAATTTTTCCATCCATGTTTATCAGGGATATTGATCTGTAGTTCTCTTTTTCAGTGGAGTCTTTGTCCAGTTTTGAAATCAGGATAATGCTGTCCTCATAGAATGAGTTTGGAAATTTTCCTTCCATTTCTACTTTTTGGAATAGTTTAAGAAGAATTAGGTATTAACATTCTTTAAATTTTTGTAGAATTCCCCTGTGAAGCCATCCGGTCCTGGACTTTTGTTTGTGGGGAGATTTTCCATTACTGATTCAAATTCTTTGCTAGTTATCAGTCTGTTCACAATTTCTATTTCTTCCCATTTCAGTTTTGGTAGTTTATATGTTTCTAGGAACTTATCCATTTCTTCCAGATTGTCCAAATTGTTGGCATATAATTTTTTCATAATATTCTCTGTTGTAAGAATTACAAATTAAATCACATAGATTGAAAAGTCTGCTAACAGACTACATTGGTGTGGGATGGAGAAACAGCTAAGCTTTCTTGTTGAATTGTAGATTAATATGACTTTTCTGGGGGGGCACTTTACTAAATCTATCAAAATTTGTTCTGCACATATACTCTCATCTAGCAAATCTTACTCTAATAACATTCAACAGATACACTTGCTCATGTCTGAAGTTAAATAGAGATGAGAAAGAATAATTATTGCATGTTAGAAACAATCTAATTTCCCATCTAGTGACACAGTGCAATGTGATGTGGCTATTACAAAGAGATATCTGTGTATACTGGTTTCCAAAATATATTGTTCAGTAAAACAATGTAAGACACACAGAAGTATTTATAGTATGCTATAATTTGGGGAAAAAAAACGCACTGTATGTATAGAAGATCCATAGAATGAAATATAAAAATGGATAATAGGAATGTTATTTTGGAATGAGAGATATAATGGGGGCTTAAAAGAATGTTTGGGTAGTAGACTGTTTTAAATTTTGTACTTTGTGCATATGTTACTTACATATAAAAAAATAATGAAGAAAAAGTGAGGTCAAATTTTTTTCTTAGTCTGTATTTATTTTATCATCTCAGTAAATAAAAGCAAGAAATAAAATGGTGTATTTTATATTGTGTGCTTTATCCAATAATCTTAAATAACCTTAAGGCTATGACTAAAGAAGAGTTAAAATCTAAAAACAAGAGGCAAAATTTTAGTCAGTAAATCTGAGCTTATCATTGTGAAAACAAATATTAAGAATAGGGTGATGATGTCTTCAACCCAGCAGCTAAAGTAATTTCTACGAAGATTTCTAATACTAGTAATAGCGAATTAACACTGCCAAGGTTCGTAAAGCTTGTAGTTGTAGAAACCAGATTAAGTCCAAAACAGTATCTGTAGTTCATCTGCCTTGGGTTCTTGCTTCTTTATCATCTATACAAGTATGAGCTACTTGCTCAGGCCTTTTTGTTCTGACCAACCTCACTGGCTTCATAGACCCTTGGAGAATATTAGAACTAGAAGGATCTTCTGAGATGATATATGTGGTCACAATCTTTGTAGTTCTGACAGGGCACTTGTTGCTGCAGAAAAGTTAAGTGAGTTTCCTTGGATCATAGAGGCAGTTAATAATGGAGCCAGAACCATTTACCTACTTTACTAACTCCCAGTTCAGTGCTGCATTTGCCTTATAAATCTTCCTTTTATGGGCTGTCCTTGTGTTCAACAGGAGACAAGAATACTTTACCAGGAGGTTGACATAGTCTATCTGCAAGTCCAAAAGCTCTGAGAACTCAGGACATAGATATGGATCCACAGCCTCTACTTTATGACTCTTTCTATCCTGTGAGCATTATCTGATGAGGGTGTCTCATCGCAAGGGTTTTGAGGAACACTGCTAAGGTAACCAGAATGTCACATACCAACTGAGAGCAGTGTTACATCACAATTCTTGCTGCTATATCCTTGTAACTTTCCCCCTAGTTGAGCTTCCTGGATGCTTCTAGGAGGTGGAATGTCTTTTAGGATCATTGGCATGTCCTTTAAGAATTCCATTGCAGAGTAATAAGAGGAAAGAAAATTAACATGAATAGGTACTTTTCATGTGCCATGTTCTATATTTTATGCCTGGAGGTTCAGGGATTTAAAAGATATGATCCCGGGCGCCTGGGTGGCTCAGTGGGTTAAAGCCTCTGCCTTCAGCTCAGGTCATGATCTCAGGGTCCTGGGATCGAGTCCTGCATCAGGCTCTCTGCTCAGCAGGGAGCCTGCTTCCTCCTCTCTCTCTCTCTCTCTCTGCCTGCCTCTCTGCCTACTTGTGATTTCTCTCTGTCAAATAAATAAATAAAATCTTAAAAAAAATAAAAAAAAATAAAAGATATGATCCCTTCCCTCAAGAAGTCTAGTGCCTATCAGGAGACAAATAAATGAATTGGTAGAAAACAATGCCGTATATACTATGGAAAATGCATCTTCACCATGTATTGTGAATATTGAATGGCAGTTCTAATTGCCTGGGGATAAGAAAGGTGAGTATAGAAATGGACTCAGTGAATGTTTTATACAGTAAATGATGAGTGACTAAACAAATATTCCAGACCAACCAAGGGCAGGGAGTAGCACACACAATGGCAAGGGCATTGAGGAAGCAAGATCTGTTTTACATTCCCTTTTCATGAGGCTTAAGCTGTTCACTATCAATATTTATTTTTTTCTTACTTTGTGAATAATCTGTTTCTTACAATTTGACAGATCTCAAAGTCCCAGAATAATTCAAAGTTCAGTTGCAAATCTGTTCGTAATTGAAATCTGAGTTGTGATTGAGGATGCTGTGAAAAAAAAGATGCATTTGTTCTTTTTGCTTCATGTAACTCCATTGTTGTAGTCTCTTCAAAAAAAAAAAGAGGTAAAACACTTTTTATCTGAAAAAAGTTGAAAAAGCAGGTGAAACTTTTTACAAAGAATAAACAGCTATATCCATATGTGTGGTTATGATGGTGAGGGTGATGATGGTGGTACTAGTGATGGTCATGATGAAGATGAAGAAAACAAAGGATATCTGTTTTGATTCATGGCAGAGAGAATTACCTTATATCTGATCAATTTATTGGTAAGTAAAGACAGCTTCTCTGTGAGCAAAAGTCCTGAACAGAGCTGCTGTCAAGAGAAAATGACTTCCTTGACATATCAGTAGGAACTGAAGAGTAGATAAATGACTTCCACCGGTATCTGAGAGCTGGCAGAAGAGGGATGAGCTAAATGGGCTAATAACTCCATTTCTTCTAGCAAAAACTTGAATGAAAGGTAGTATATTTTGAGGTTCTGCATGTGTATGTCCTCAATTATAAACGGAGTCTGGACTTTTTGAAATAATAGGGGTCAGGAGTCATAAAAACCAATGAGATTTGCATATGTTTGTGTGTGAGTGTGTATACAAATGTATGCTGCTACATCATGCCTGCATATACACACATAGATACCTGCAAAGGTATTCGCATGTATCAATATTTTTTTGTCACTCACAGACTCATATCTACTGTCTTATCTCCAAGTATCTCTCATACATTCTTCCATTGTGTGACTTTTTTTTTTCTTTCCAAATGACATGGGCATGTTAATTTGGGCCCAGGTATGTTAATATCACTCTGGAAACTGATGTCATTATATTACTGACACTGTTCATAAAGAAACATCAGGAATGATTAACATGTAATATAGTGAGTTCATAGCAATTAAACCTGCTGTTTTTGGATGCTCTGACAAAGGACCAAAACTGGAAATAGTTCTCCTCAATTATTTTAATAAAATTATTTCAGTGAATGAAATTTAAATAATTTGGCTAATATAAAATATTTCTTGTCAGAAATTGAGATTGATACCAACCATGCTGCATAATTTAACTTTTCTTTGCTTGCTGTTTTCTCCTTCATTAACTATACAGAGATAAGGTATAATAAAGAAGATAGATGGATTAGTGCATTATATATCCAAGAAATATTGTGGATGATTGGACTAGACACCAACCTAAATATCAGAATTAGCTGGGAAAATAAGACAGAAAATCTTAAGCCTCAGATTTAGTTTTGCACAGAGAGGCATATAAATGAGGGAATTTGAGTTGCAAGGAAAATAAACCCAACAAAATTTGCTCAACTATGGAGGAGGGGAGATTTGGGTCCTTATATAAACATGACAAACAATTGCATTGACATTAATAACAAGGAATAAAGTAGAGCTGGGTCTCCTGGGACTGGAACTAGATTGTTAGGAACTAATATGTCTCTCTACACACACACACACACACACACACACACACACACACACCATATTTTCCCTTCCTTCCTTTTATGACATGAGGAAATTCCCTTCCTTCCTTCCTTCCTTTTCTACCAGTTTGTGTGTTGCATTCTCCTTTCTGGAAAGCAAGTTTTCTGCTTACTCTCTGTACCATTTCCCCCATAACTATGGTTTGAATGTGGTTATGATTTGTCTGGGCATACACTTTGGTCTCAACACTACATGGATCTTTATCTATAGAATAACATACGCCATGTGGAAAATATCTTTGTTTTCTAGTTCAGTTTCTCAGGAAGAATCCCTGTGCCAATGGATTGTCTAGCCTTTGTTAAATTCATATATTGCCAGTTGTGTTCAGTGAGATGATAGCTGTGAGTATGAAAAAAAAAAACCAAAACATGAATGTATGAAATGTCATGGGATGAATAGTTCTTGGGAGCAGACAGTTTGTTTAGGTTCTAGTTCTGGCTCTGCTGTGACCTGATACTGTGTCTATTTGTCTCTTCTAAGACAGCTCATCTTCAAAATAATGTCTTTTTGGAGGAGGTCACCAAGAGGATGGAGCTGCTTGTTGGCTCATTCACTGAACCTGGGCAATCAGAGACTCCTCAGCCCCTCCCTTCTGTCTATGGAATATATATTCTGCTCACCATTCCCATAGCTATGACTGTTTAAGGATCTAACCTTAAGAGAGTAATGTTTTGTTGAGAATGGATAGTACATGTGACTGAAGTAAATTAAGGCCTCTATATAAACTTTGAAGATTCTAGTTGGCCGGGGAGGATATCCACTCATCTTGCAGGCTGCCCAAGATAAGCCTCATCAGTTCCCTTGTTTACCACACCTGCTACCTACCATTCTGGAATGGTCTGTCTCTTTCTTCCATCTCTCACTGGGGACCCATTTCTGTTCTCACCCAGGAAGCTCCTGAGGTTTCGAACCAACATGTCTACATTATAATATTTTCTAAGTTTCTTCTTAGTTTGAGATTGGCCAAATATGTGATACATGTTGAAGAAAGTCCTCACTGTTGGGCTTATGACAGAATGTAGTAGGATAAACGGGGGTGGGGGTGGGGGGGTGGGAGGACCAGAAAATACATCAATGTTTCTAGCTCAATTTTATGATTTTAGAATTCCAAATTTGTATGTTAAAAACCAAAACAAAACATAGGTTGTGTTGAGGTCAGTGCAATGTGCAATGCTAAAAAATTTTAAGCCTAGAGCTGAGATACATGTTTTTTTTTTGTTTGTTTAATAGGTAATTGCTTATTACAAATTTCAGAAGTACCTTATTTATATGAGCCTTTGCAGTAAAGTTGGAGTGCAAAATTTTTTGTTCTTTTGTCATGGGTTAGAAAAAGTGATTATATGTGATTTTTGGTCAAGTAGTTAGTTCTGTTATGTTTTGGAAATTAGTTGTGGAATTCAGCAAACCTGATTCCCTGCTGTGTGAAATGGGAAACCAGGAGAAGAAGGATCTGTGAGGAGAATAAGTGAGCTCAGTGTTTTGATGAACAGGAGGCCAGGTGTTAAATTTAATTGCCTCCAGAAAAAAACCAAAATTTTCCTTTTCAGCATTAGTCTCACACTTTCTAATCATGGTGGACTTTTACAGATGGAAGAAAGGGGAAGGGCGTATGTGGCAAAACATTTTAAAGAAATGTGTTCATTATCTCTTTATTGATAGATTTTTATTATATAAAACAAAGAATTAAAAATAATATATCAAAAACTTACTTCTGTCATTCAATTTTCTCAGATATTAACATTCACCATATTTACTTCAGACTCATTTAAGAAGCAAAATAACTGCAGATCAAAGTGGTATTCCTAAGATACCCTCCTTGATCCTCTTTCCTATTTTTCTCACAAAAATTTAATATCTTAAAATCATTTTATCCATCATGGAAAGGGAGAGACAGTGTTTATGGCCGCATATAATTTCTACATATTCATACATCCATAAACATACACAATATGATATTCCATGTTACATATTCATAGCTGTCTTTGAATGAATGTTTGTAAAATTTATAGAACTGGTATCAGCTTTTCATTCTAAATCAAGTTTATGGGGAATTATCTGTACAGATAAATATTAGCCACCATGTATTTATTCATTCTCTTTTAAGGAGTGTTTAAATTGTTTCCATTTTTAAATTATTAACCACATGAATATTCTTATTTACATCTCTGTAGAGATGTGTGCTACTGTTTCTCTGTATCTCCACAGGTATAGGGGCTGGTCTAAGGATACCCCCTTTTCCATTTTACCTCTTACTGACCTACTCCTTTCCAAAGAGATTATATTAACTCATAGTCTCACCAGTAATTTATACAATATCCTACTTCTTCATGTCTTCAACATTAATTGAAAAGCTCAAAGTTTTAAATTTTGCCAGTATGTTGAATATTTAAAAATCTTTCACCTTGTCTAGCTTGCATTTCCTGAAAATCAGTGGAATTAAATATTTTTATGGATTTATTGGCTATCCTTCTTTTTCTATAAACTATCTTTTTGTAGAACTTGTTAATTTTCCACTGAATTGTCTATCCTTTTCATTAAGATTTGTGAAGTATTTAAAAAGCTGTTGATGCTTGTTCCTCAAAAGTAATTTTCTTTTACCACTTGATTTTTAAACTTTATAGTGTTTTCTCTGGTTCACAGAAATTGTAATGTATTCACATTTATTAATATTTCCCATTACATAGCCTGCCATTCATGAATCCTTTGAAAAATATTTTCCTATCCTAAAGTCATAAAAAAAGTTGTCATATTTATTTGGTAAATTTTAAATATAAGCATTAAAATATTAAAGTAAATACTTAAACCCATCTGAAATACTTCATGTGAAATGTATGGATTTTTTCCCACAATAACCAAGATAATTTAACAATCTGAAGTTTCCTACTGACTTTTATTTTATTTATTTCTTTAAGAGTATTTATTTATTTATTTGACAGACAGAGATCACAAGTAGGCAGAGGCAGGTAGAGAGAGAGGAGGAAGATCAGGCTCCCTGCTGAGCAGGGAGGGCTCAATCCAAAGACCCTGGGATCATGACCTGAGCCAAAGGCAGAGGTTTTAACCCACTGAGCCACCAGGTGTCCCTCGTACTGATTTTTAATTCTACTACTGTCCTAGATCTCTTTCTGGGTTCATTATTTTAAAATGATAATTAGAAGTTAATCCTACCACCTTGTTGTTATTCTAATTTGCACTCTCTTTTTCTTTGTTCTTTTTACCTTTTCTTTTTTTACTTTCTATATAAATTTGTGACTGGGGCTATACCAAAATGTAGAAAAACCTGTTAAAATACTTATTATAATTATGCTAACTTGGAGACATTTCCATCTTTGTGACATTGAATCCTCTCTTCCATATCCATGGTATATATCTCCATTTGTTCATGTCTTGAATTAAATCTTCACATCTTTCAATTGATTTACTGATGGGTATCTCATAGTAATGTTCTTTGGTAAATAGGAATTATTATTACTATTATTTTTTTAAAAGATTTTATTTATTTACTTGACAGAGAGAGATCATAAGTAGGCATAGAGGCAGAGAGAGAGAGGAGGAAGCAGGCTCCTTGCTGAGCAAAGAGCCCAATGCAGAACTCAATCCCAGGACCCTGAGATCATGACCCGAGCCGAAGGCAGCAGCTTAACCCACTGAGCCACCCAGGCGCCCAGGAATTATTATTATTGCTATTATGAGCTAATAAGAATGCTCTCGTTATTTGGAAAGTGAACTTTTATTGGAAAGATTGGGGAAGGGTCTAAATTTTACTAAGTATTACCTTGACATCTTTTGTAGAAATTATACTTTATGCAAGTAGGGATCACTTTGTTTCTTTATTTGTAAGTAATATAAATCTCATTTCTTTTTGTCTTATGACTCTGGCTAGGATTTATAGTAACGTTTTGTAATTTTATTATATATAACTTGCAGTTTTCTATACAGATATTTATACCACCTGCCCTATAGGGGTGTGTTCTTTCTTTTTTTCTGCTCTGTATGTCTTTTGTTTCCTTCTCATGGCTTATTATGCTGGCTAGTATGTTCATTACTATGTTGAATAGGTGTGGTAAGAGTGGACACCTTTGATTTGTTCTTGATATTAGGGGGTAAGCATTCAGTCTTTTACAAATATCTAAGATGTTAGTTTAAGTATTTTTGAAGATGCTTTTTATCTGTTTGAGGAATAACCCCTATATTCCAAGTATAGAACTACTCCTCTACCCCACTTAGTTTATTCTTCCTTCCAGGTCATGTGAAATTTCAGCTTCTCCAGAGAACTTTTCCTGGTTTCCATAATCTCTGCATTCCTGATGTGCTTATCATTATGCAATTTGACAAATATTGAACTCTAGTGCTTTGCTATCTTATTGTTTTATGGTTTGCCTTTCATTTAGTCTGTACCTGACAAATTAAATTAAAATTTGAATCCAGGATCTATAAAGAACTCCTCAAACTCAACACACACAAAACAGACAATCATATCAAAAAATGGTCAGGAGATATGAACAGACACTTCTCCAAGGAAGACATACAAATGGCTATCAGACACATGAAAAAATGTTTATCATCACTAGCCATCAGGGAGATTCAAATTAAAAAAAAAAAAAAACATTGAGATACCACCTTACACCGGTTAGAATGGCCAAAATTAGCAAGACAGGAAACAACATGTGTTGGAGAGGATATGGAGAAGGGGAACCCTCTTACACTGTTGGTGGGAATGCAAGTTGGTGCAGCCACTTTGGAGAACAGTGTGGAGATTCCTTAAGAAATTAAAAATAGAGCTTCCCTATGACCCTGCAATTGCACTCCTGGGTATTTACCCCAAAGATACAGATGTAGTGAAAAGAAGGGCCATTTGTATCCCAATGTTTATAGCAACAATGTTTATAGCAACAATGGCCATGGTCACCAAACTGTGGAAAGAACCAAGATGCCCTTCAACGGATGAATGGATAAGGAAGATGTGGTCCATATACACTATGGAGTATTATGCCTCCATCAGAAAGGATGAATATCCAACTTTTGTATCAACATGGATGGGAATGGAAGAGATTATGCTGAGTGAAATAAGTCAAGCAGAGAGAGTCAATTATCATATGGTTTCACTTATTTGTGGAGCATAACAAATAGCATGGAGGACAAGGGGAGATGGAGAGGAGAAGGGAGTTGAGGGAAATTGGAATGGGAGGTGAACTTTGAGAGACTATGGACTCTGAAAAACAATCTGAGGGTTTTGAAGGGGGGGGGATGGGATGTTGGGGGAACCAGGTGGTGGGTATTAGAGAAGGCACGGATTGCATGGAGCACTGGGTGTGGTGCAAAAACAATGAATACTGTTACACTTAAAAGAAATAAAATATTAAAAAAATTAAAATCTGAGAGTATGATTAGTATCAACTATCACTATTGTTTCGTATCAAAGTATCAATATTGTTTAAAGAATTCTAGTTGGTACCAATGTGTAGCCAAGTATTAGCACAAATGTTGTTCTAAAGCAGTGGTTCTCATGCTTTATCATGTATAAGACTTATTGGTAGGGCTTGACAAAACTAATTTCTGGGTTCACCCTCCAGAATTTTAGATTTGGTAAAAATCTAGATATGTGAAACCTAACTATTTCCATTTCTAACAAGTTGCCAGGTGTCCCTGATGCTGTGAATCTCTGAGGACCATACATAAGATGAAGAGTCCCAAAGAATCCTAATCTGGCACTAGCATTCCATTGAACAGAAAGTACTAGCACAGTAAACGTTCATAATGCAGATCCTACAATGATCATTTATGCTGTAAAAGAAATTAACTTTGCTTGGTACTTTGCTTTTTACAAAACACTTTCACACCAGATATATATTTTGACACAATCATGGATTTTTACTGTAATAATATATCCACTTTTTCACAACAGTAAGTTGGAACTCATAAAATGTGAGAGGTTCCCCCAAAGTTGCACAGTAAACAAATTGCCAATTCAGTCTTAGATCGACATTCCATTTTTTTTTTCACTTAATAGATTCAAATAAATGCTTTCCTGAATATTATTGTATATTATCCCTCTTGGACTCTCATGAGATAAGATGAATGTGTATTGATTTCTCCATTTTATAGATGAAGAAATTGGTACATAGAAAGGCAACAATCTTGACCAAGGGCAAACAGTCCCAAGTTTTAGCTTCAACTGTTGTCATAGTTTGAGTTACCATATTTCAGAGGCATACCAAGGCAGAAGGGAGTGGGAGGGATTCAGGGGCACCTGGTGGCTCCGTGAGTTAGGCCGCTGCCTTTGGCTCAGGTCATGATCTCAGGGTCCTGGGATCGAGTCCCATATCAGGCTCTCTGCTCAGCAGGGATCCTGCTTCCCTCTCTCTCTCTGCCTGCCTCTCTGCCTACTTGTGATCTCTCTCTTTCAAATAAATAAATAAAATAAAGTAAAATAAAGGGAGGGATTCACACCTAATATAAGCATAAGAAGATGTAATGTCTTTAAATAATTTAACAATTTTAAGTTTATCTGTTTTTTATTATCACCTTTTGGAGATTCTATGCAACTGCAATGTTAAAATATTCTTCTTATTGAGCAGAATACTCTTACTGTCCCCATGTCATATATGCCACTACTCTGTTTCATAAGGAGTATTATCTTCTGGAGGAGCCAATAAAAATACAAGCAGGCCTCACACTACCCAGTTCTGAAATGTACTCATTTTAGCTATACAGTCAGTTAAATAACACTGGGTCAAATTTCAATTACCACAGTGTATTAACTGAATAATTGCATAACTGCTAGCTTTCCAGTCCACAAGCCACTATGTAAATAACAGATGCACACATATTCAGTGACCACTCACATCACTCCTTTCAAGGTCTGTCAATGGTGGGCCACAGCACATCTGTTATTCAGTTCTACACAGACAGCAAAGCATGCCATTGTATTGCCTCTTCTCATCCTAGTGATAAACCCACTGTGAAATTAAAAACAAAAACAAAACAAAACAAAAACCATGACTGAAAGGGGGAAATTGGCCAACAAAGATGAAAGTGCAGCAAAGAAATAAAAAGTGGTAAAGCTGGAAGTGAAATTCCAATCTATTATTAAAGGGGAAATGACTGACTGTGGCAATGTTCACATTACCACTATTCTCTATATAGGCAGCAAGAAGAATGGAGTAAATGTAAATATATCAACAGAAATGAGAAATATAATAGTAACAGAAAGGATGGAAATATCTCAGAGAAGACATCCTGACAGAAAAAAACCTTCACTTTAAAGGAACTCTAGGAGATATTTCATGACATTGGAAATGCAAAAGATCAAACGTTGGAAATTTATTCAAACTGAGAAGGGATTATTCACTCTTCTAATATTACCATTTACCAAAGCACAGAAAAGATGCTTACCCCAAATCATAAATTATATGATGAGAAGAAGGCAAACACTATTTAAATTATCCTTGATAAGTTTTTATAAAAAAGTAAAATGTAAATTCTTAATGTTTTTACTATTTCAAAATATAATGAGCTGAATAACTATCATTTTATTTAAACATTTTCTATGTATTTATAGTCTACACTAAGAGAATTTTAAGTGCTTTGATAAAACTTTTAAGGGTCAAAGAGCAATTATAATTTTCCCCATTGATTATTAAGACTTTTTACATGGTTACAGCTTGCATGGTTGTTTTTTCAAAGATTTTATTTATTTATTTGACAGAGATCACAAGTAGGCAGAGAGAGAGGGGGAAACAGGCTCCCAACTGAGCTGAGAGACCCATGTGGTGTTCGATCCCAGGACTCTGGGATCATGACCTGAGCTGAAGGCAGAGGTTTTAACCCACTGAGCCACCCAGGCACCACTGCATGGTTATTTTTATGGTCTCTTATCATTGTACAAAGTGAGAATTGCCTAGGATTAAATAAATGTTGTCAAAGAAAATCTTTTTTTTTTTCAATTTCTTTTCAGCATAACAGAATTCATTGTTTTTGTACCACACCCAGTGCTCCATGCAATGCATGCCCTCCATAATACCCACCACTTGGCTCCCCCAACCTCCCACCACCCCCCCGCCCCTTCAAAACCCTCAGATTGTTTTTCAGAGTCCATAGTCTCTCATGGTTCATCTCCCCTTCCAATTTCCCTCAACTCCCTCTCCTCTCCATCTCCCTATGTCCTCCATGTTATTTGTTATGCTCCACAAATAAGTGAAACCATATGATAATTGACTCTCTCTGCTTGACTTATTTCACTCAGCATAATCTCCTCCAGTCCTGTCCATGTTGATACAAAAGTTGGGTATTCATCTTTTCTGATGGAGGCATAATACTCCATAGTGTATATGGACCATATCTTCCTTATCCATTCGTCCATTGAAGGCCATCTTGGTTCTTTCCACAGTTTGGCAACCGTGGCCATTGTTGCTATAAACGTTGGGGTACAGATGACTCTTCTTTTCACTACATCTTTATCTTTGGGGTAAATACCCAGGAGTGCAATTGCAGGGTCATAGGGAAGCTCTATTTTTAATTTCTTAAGGAATCTCCACACTGTTCTCCAAAGTGGCTGCACCAACTTGCATTCCCACCAACAGTGTAAGAGGGTTCCCCTTTCTCCATATCCTCTCCAACACATGTTGTTTCCTGTCTTGTTAATTGTCAAAGAAAATCTTTATCCTGTGTGAAGGGAGCTGACTATATTCATGACAGTCATTAATCTCCATCAGTAGGAAGTGGATGGAAAGTGTTTAATATCTTATCAGAGCCATCCTATTTTCCTTTTATGAGCAATGTGTTGGATTCCTGACACAATTCCATTAGCAAAGAAGAAACCACAGGTTTGCTGCTTATTAGTAGAGACAATTTTTAAATGCTTCAAGCCCACAGAAGACAGTTCAGGGTAGTCTGGGTGGCTCAGTCAGTTAAGTGTCTGACTCTTGGTTTTGTCTCAGGTTATGATCTCAGGGGTCCTGGGATTGAGCTGCAAGTCAGGTTCCATGCTCAGCAGGGAGTCTGCTTGAAGACTCTCTCCCCCTGTTCCTCCCCTTGCTCATACTCTCCTTTCTCAAATAAATAAATCTTGAAAAAAAAAAAAAAAGAGAGAGAGAGAGAGAAAACAGTACAACCAGTAACCATTTTAAATACTACAGCGTACCATATTTTTGTCTTATATTATTACATTTGAAGAAGTGAAACATTATAAGTAGATCATAGTTGAAATTTCATCTACCCTTCTGCCTTCTTACCCAGAGGTAATCACTACCCTGAATTTGACATACGTTGAGATAGGAGAAGTGTTTATAATCTTATGATGTTTTGAAAGAAGCATTGGTTTGGAATGAGAAAGGCTGTTTTTATTCCAAGGATCAACCACTTACTAGCTGGGGACGATCCACTTATATTTGCTAAACCTCAGTTTCACCATGTATGAAATGGAAATAATCTCACAGAGTTGAATAAGGATGAGAAATACCTGATAGAATACTTCTCATACTTAGAAAATTCTTGGTATGTAGTAGATATTAGCATTACTGTTGTTATGGTTTTATCTGCTTCAGAGACTTCAATATGGAGAGATGCCTGTCATGCTTCCTGACATTGGGTTGCTCCTTCTCCTGAGCTAACCCACAGCTGCTGCCTGAACCAGGGCTGCTGTTCCTCACTTTTCTCTTCCCTGCCTGTTTTGCAAACCTCTGTGGCTAAATGCTTCACCGCAGTCTCAGAAGCAGTCTTGCCCTGGAGCACATAGTCACCCTACAGCAGAAAAATAGAAAATGAAGTTCTGGGGTGGGAATCCTGCATTAAGGAGAAAATGATTCTGTATCCTCACTGGAGGTTGGAACCCTTGTCAGCTTGTATATGTATCAGGCTTCTCACCATCTGCGGCATCATCCCCCCTGCCTCCAAGGTGGTGGGAGAGTTCGCTGAATGCTATTGTGTGGCTTCAAGTACCATTTGTTCTCTGCTTGTCACAACCTTGTAGTTGGGTTTAAACAAAAATGAAAGGGGGTATCCCCAGGTATTGCTGGCATTGGGAAATTTACTTCAGTGTCAACACAGCTGGAGGGGCATTTTTAAAATTTCCTTTTCTGAAAGCAAGCCTCCTTGGCTTCCTCCTACGGACTTTATTGGCAGTCTGGGCCCATTCCAACTAATCAATAAAGAAAGCCCAGTTAAGCCACATTTATTTCTAGAGCAAATAGCAATCAGTGTATTGCTGTGGAAGCTCGGGCCCTGTCCATCAGCTGAATGAGTAAACAATGAATCTTGGGGCTTTGAGACTCCATTCTGAAGGGAAAGGCCTGCCTCAGAGGCAGGGAAACGGACATGAGATCACTTAGATTTACGCGCTGCTTAATCATCTGAAGAATAAACTCAACTCTGCATTTCATTTAAAATATACAGGTACCTACTTCTTTGATGTACTGTTTCCCCCAAGACTTTGTTGTTGTTGCTGTTGATCTTTTAATGATTGTATAGCAATTATTATCTTTGAAGAAAGCCATTTGATCATTACTTACTATCTCAGGAGCTTTTGAATATTTTATCTCATTTAATTCTCGTACCTCCACTGACAAGAAGAAAACCCAAGTATACATTTGTTATAAAGTGTGTGTATATTATTCAATCCCTAGTTTGTTGAAACGGTTTGTTTACTTGATTTATCCTTTCCACTACATTGCAGTCTCCCTAAGGGCACAGAACAGGTCATGTTCAACTCATAGCTTTCATAGAAACTTGCTTGGTTCTATGAAAGGTGCTCAGTAAACACTTATTGATTAAAAGGACTAAAGAATTGGGAGGGAGACAAACCATAAGTGACTCTTAATCTCACAAAACAAACTGAGGGTTGCTGGGGGGAAGGGGGTCGAGAGAGGAGGGTGGGGTTATGGACATTGGGGAGGGTATGTGCTATGGTGAGTACTGCGAAGTGTGTAAACTTGGCGATTCACAGACCTGCACCCCTGGGGATAAAAATATATATTTATAAAAAATAAAATGTTTTTTAAAAAAGGACTAAAGAATTAAGATTAATTTGGAGATTCATCTTAGAAGTAATTATTTCCGTACTTGTACTCCCTAAAAGTAACAGCACATGATTTTTATTTTGATGGAATAAAATACAAGGCACTTTAATTTTATCTTTATCTTTACCAAGAGACACTGCTACAGAACAGCTGAGTGATCTTGGCCAAGCTATTTCGCGTCTTCGGCCTTCACTTCCTTCCTGAGAGGAAGAAAACCTGATTTGTTAATGCCCCTTCTTGTAAACTTGAGTGATTTTCTTTGGAAAGAATTGAAATGAGGTGCTTTTTCTTTTTAATTTTATTCTTAAGTATCCTTTTTATTGTAATGATACCATGATATCAATTACTGCAGGATCAATTATAGAGATATAACAATAATAATAGGTCTGGGATAGGGTTAATTATATCTTCTTTCTGTGAAAGTCCAGAATCTTTTGGCCCCACCTCATCATGACCAAGAAAAACAGTAACAGTCATGTTAAAGTTTCTCATGCAGTGATTTCATTAGAGGAACACATAACTGAGGATGAGGATTTAAATATAGATCCTTCCTGACAGCTGGGATTTAATAAAACATAAGTACAATTATTTGTATGTAATTAACCTTCAGCCCTAGATTTTACATCCCATGAGAGCAGGAATTTATCTGACTTGTTCACCTTAGCATGTTTTTGCAACTTTTAATGAATTTATTTTGTGTGTACATATATCCATATATGTGTATGTATATGTAATATATGTATGCATATGTATTCACAGAATATGTAATATGTATATGTGATGTGAATAAATTTTTAAGCTTAAACATTAATATTTATTCACTTATTTTGCTAGAAGATATTTTCACCTGTTCAAATCACATAATTTGTATTTTACAGACATGCACTGCTGCTGGCTAGAGACCTGAACCTGTTGTTTTAGACGTCAGACTTATGTACCCACAAGATGACGTGCAGCATGAGCTCAAGAGCAGGTGAGGGCTCCAAGCTGCTGTGGAGCGTGACTGCTTATTTCTTTGAGGTACCCTCAGGGGCTTCCCAACAGTGGTTTGTTTTTTTATATCTCCTGGAGCCTAGTTTTCAAGTTAGAGATCAAAAAAACTTTTTTTTTTTTTTTTGAAAATTGGGTAAAAATCCATCTAGCCATTTTTTTTTTCCACTTGAAGAAAATAAACAGATAAACATTTCCTATATAAGCATGTTTCTGTCTTTTACTACAATGCAGGAAAATGGCAGTGACATGATAGCATATTTTAAAACACGTTGGCTTCAATGTGGAGAATATTTGGGCAAGTCAAAATGTGGAGGGTCTTGAGAGGAGAGGCAAAGGCAGTAAGTGATAAACTCAAGAGCTAGTGGTGGCTTGGGCAACAGGGCGTGCAACTTTGAAGTGAGGAGAGGCAGGTACATTTGAGAGATATTAGATTTGTAGAATTCATAGTACTTGTGGTTTTTAGGAAGTGGAGTAAAGCTTCAAAGATGACTTCAGTGTATCTGGCTTGAGGCTTATAAAGGCAAATTGAATCCATTTCTATATAAAATTTGATGTATTATATACGAATTTGAATTTACTATCCCTAATTAAATTCTTCATTATTATATAATTTTTGTTTTCTTAGGGCAAAATCAAAGAGATGTATTCAAGTTTCTTTCCTTTTTACTTTTTGTTAGCTGGGGGTAATATTTCTTTTTTTAACTTTTATTTATTATAAATGATCCTCTTCTTGCTAGTTAGTGAATTTTTAGTATTGTTAAAAATTAATGTTGACTTGTTCATCTCCATTTCCTAAGAAAAACACATACTGGGTATTTGTCTTTTGCTCTTTGTCATTTATTTTGAGAATATTTGTGGTTTAATGGAAAATTTTTATGAGAGTATTTTTTGTCTTAATGGATATACTTGATTTTAGTTTACTTACATAGTTATGCTTTTTCCTTTTATATTTTTACTACTCTTTATGAGAAGTATGCCTTTTTTGTATTTTTTGTGATGTTTAAATATATTGAGTTAGGTTCCAAGATATCATCATATAATCTATATCCTTTGATTGTCAAGATAAAGCAATAAAATGTACATTTTCATTCCTCTTCAAAAATGAGGAATTAGTATACTCCATACTAGTGGTTATGAACCTAGGCTGATAGGTAAAATCACCTCAGATTCTTTTAAAAATCCCAGTGCTCAAGTTAATCTCTATACCAATTCAGTCAGAAATTTGAAAGTGGAACCTTGGCATCCCATTAAAAAAACAAACAAACAAACAAAAAACAAAAAAAACTCCAAACCTCCTCGAATGATTCCAGTGTTCTGGCAAGGTTGAACAACCAGTGCTCCACTCTCCACTCTTCTTTCTACTCTCTTTTCTTTATGTCCCCTTTCACTTATTCATCATGCAAATCCAATTCAGTCCTTTCATATCAGTTACCAACTAGAATAAGCTACATCCAAACTTAGCATCTTAAAGCAGTCATCATCTTATTTATTTATTTATTGTAGATTTTATGTATTTATTTAGAAGAGAGAGACTGAGAGACAGCGCACAAGAAGGGGGAGGGTCACAGGGAGAAGCAGACTCCCAACTCAAGCCTTGATCCTTGGGACTCCAAGGTCATGACCTAAGCCAAAGGCAGTCACTTAACCAACTAAGCCACCCAGGCTCTCTTCATCATCTTATTCTATCTCAGAATGCCATGGTTTAGGAACTTGGACAGTTCAGTGAGAACTTTTATTACACAGAGCATTGCAGAGATACCTTGGTGATATTCTACTGGCAAATAGGCTGGTATGGAAAATTCAAGATGGCTTTCCTCACATGCCAGCATTTTGGCAGTGATGACTGGAAGCCTCAACTCAACTGAGATTATCTAACAAAGCACTAAACCTGTGGCTTTTCCAGCATGGTGTGTGTGTGTGTGTGTGTGTGTGTGTGTGTTTTAAATAACAACTTTAGAATATTCTTTCTATTTGATATCAATTTAAATATTTTGCTACAATTTTTTAATTTTTATTTTTTAATTTTTTTTTTTAGATTTTATTTGTCAGAAAGAGAGAGAGAGAGCACACAAGCAGTGAGGGAGCGACAGGCTGAAGGAGAAACCTGCTCCCTGCTGAGCAAGGAGCACAATGTGGGCCTTGATCTCAGCGCCCCATGATCATGACCTGAGCCTAAGTCAGACACTTAACTGACTGAACCACTCAGATGTCCTTTTTTTGCTACGTTTTTAAAATTAAGAGCATAATTTTTATTTTGCATAGAATACTTCTACTGAAATAAAATAACTTCAGTTTTTACACTCAGGTATTTTTGTTTTAATTTTCTTTCTAATTCTAGAAATTTTCTTAAAGCATGCCTTTGTGATGTGATGAGAACTGGGTGTTATATACAACTGATGAATCATTGAACTCTACATCTGAAACTAATGATGAACTATATGTTGGCTAATTGAATTTAAATAAAAAAATAACATGTGGCCTCATTACTGCCCCTGTGCTAAGTATTCTGATTTCTTTCTCATGAAGTCTTTTTTAAATGTAAACCTTTAATTAAAATATAGCATACACAGAATGGCACAAATTACAAGTGCATCAGCAAGTTGAATTTTCAAAACATGAATTACCCAAGAGAAAAGGAAATATATCCCCATAAAAAGATGTTCATAGCAGCTCTGTTTGTAATAGCCATTAACTGGGAACTATTCAGAAGTCCATCAACAGGTGACAGTTTAAACAAATAATGACATATTCATACAAGAATACTATTCATAAATAAAAACAATGGACTATTTATTGATGCGTGCAACAAGAGTGAATCTGAAAACAATTACTCTGAGTATAAAAAGACAAAAAAAGAGAGCATACTGAATGATTATATTTCTATAAAACTCTAGAAAATGTTAATTAATTTTTATAGTGACAGAAAACAGATCAGTAGATGCTAGATTGGCATGCGGAAAGGAAGGACAGGAAGGAGGAGTATGTTCTATAACTTGATTGTGGTGATGGCTTCACTGGTCATACATTTGTCAGAATTTATCTAATTGTGCAGTTTTAATATTTATATTTATCATATGTCAATTACACCTCAACAAAGTTATTTTGTTTTAAAATGTACAAGATCTGTATAATGCACATCTAGATGATGTAAATTACTGCATATACCAGAGAAGCCCCCTCTCATTCCTTTTCCTCTATCTTCCTCCATGTCACCGACAGTAACTGTACCTGGATTTTTAACTCCATAGTGTGTATATCACATGGTAGGTGTTGTTTCAATAGTTAAGAAACCACTAAACTGTTTTCCAAAGTTTTTCTACCATGTTTATTCCAGTCAACAGTATCTGAGATTTTGAAGTTCCCTATAGTTTTACCAGCACTTGGTTTAGTCCATCCTATTTATTTTAGATATTCTGTTAAGTTTGTAGGATTCTCTCATTAAGGTTTTAATTTTAATTTCAATAATGACTAAAGATACTGAGATTATTTTTATGTGCATATTTGCCATCTGTATATTTTCTTTAGAAAAGTGTCTGTTGAAATCTTTTGGCCGTCTTTTCTACAGCTATCCGCTTATTAATAAGTTCCAATAATTCTGTAAATGTTTAAGATACAAGAATTTTATCAAATATGAGGTTTGCCATATTAGTTTCCCTGTTTGTAGCTTGACTTTTTTTCTCTTAACAGTATCTCCTGAAGACCAAAAGTTCCTGATTTTGGTGAAATTCAATTTATAATTTATTTTCTTATGTAGATCATGTTTGTGGTATCTTATGTAATAAATTATTGCCTAATCCATGGTTGCAAAGTTTTTCTCTTATGTTTTACTTTAGAAGTCTTTTTAACTTTAATGGGGCACCTAGGTGGCTCACTTGGTTAAGTGTCCAACTCTTGATCTCAGCTCAGGTCTTGATCTCAGGGTTATGAGTTCAAGCTCTATGTGTAGCTTACTAAGAAAAAAAAAGATGCTTTTTAGCTTTAGGATATACATTTAGATCTTTAATCCATTTTAGGTCAGTTTTGTGTATATCCTGAAGTATGAATTTCGTGAAGTATGAAAAAAGGTTTCTTTTTTGCCTGTGATATCCAATAATTATGGCACCATTTGTTTAAGAGTATTTTCCACAGGTCACTTGGGTAGCTCAGTTGGTTAAGCAACTGTCTTTGGCTTAGGTCATGATCCTGCAGTCCCAGGATCAGGTCGTGCAATAGGCTCCCTGCTTGATGGGGAGTCTGCTTCTCCCTCTGACCCTCCCTCTTCTCATGCTCTCTCTCCCTCAAATAAATAAATAAAATCTTTAAAAAAAAAAGAGTATTTTCCACAGAATTGGTTTTCCATCTTTACCGAAATGGATTGAGTGTGCATGTGGTTTTAGACTTTTTATTCTGTTCCATTGATCTATTTTTTTATCTACATGACACTGTTTGGGTTTTTGTAGTTTTTGGTAAGTCTTATAATGTTTGGGTTTTTGTAGTTTTTGGTAAGTCTTATAATGGGGTACTGCAATCCTCCAACATTATTCTTCTTTTACAAAGTCGTTTTGGATGTCCTAAGTCCTTTGCATTTCCATATGAATTTTAGAATCAGTCTTTCAATTTCTGTTAAAAAAAAAAAAACCAGCTGGGATTTTGACTCGGAAAACTTTGCATTTATAGATCAGTCTGGTCTATAATATTGGTCTGGTCTTAATATTGTTAATATCTGGTCTTAATATTGTTAAGATGATATCTTAACAATATTAAATCTTTCAGTCCATGAACATTGAATATCCTTCCAGATATTTAGGTATTCCTTAACTTCACTAATATTTTATAATTTCAGGATCTAGTATGCATACCTTGTGTCACATTTATCTCTAAATATTTCATATTGTTGATGCTCTTGTAAATGATACTTTTAAAATGTTAGCTTTTGATTCTTCATTGCTAGTTAGAGAACTATATTTTTATAGATTGATCTTGTATCTTGCAGCTTGTTAAACTCACTTATTAAGTCCATTGGCTTATTTATAGGTTAGCATTTTCCATATAGAAAATAAAAACTGCAGATAGATTTTGACTTCTTCCTTTAAAATCTGGATGTTTTTATTTCTTTTTTGTATCTTATTGCACAGACTGTAAACTCTAGTTGACTAGAGATGGTGAGAACAATCACACTTGCTTTGTTCCTCATGTGGAGTGGGGAGAATCATTCAGTATTTCACCAGCAACTATGCTACTACCTGTCTGCTTTTCATAGATGTCCTTTATTAAGTAGAGGAAATTCTAGCTATCTAGCCCTGTATAACAAATTACAGAAGAGTTCTTGACTTAAAACAGCAAGCGAATAAAATCTCACAGTTTCTGTGGATTAGGAATCTGGAAGTAACTGGGTGATTCTTGATCAAGGGCTTCCATGAAGTTGCAGCCAAGCTACTTCCTAGGCTTGCACTCATCTTTTATTTCATATTATTTTTATATATTTACAAAATTTTAAATATTTACTTTATATAGTTAGTATTAGTTATACATTGTTCACATATATGTTTAGATACACATTGTTAAGTTCATATATACATTAAGATATATATTTAGGAAGCAAAATATATGTATATGTTTAGGTGTATACACATAAAATTTCACATAATGTTATTCTGATTTATACACTCATGATCAAATTAAGAATATCCATGTTACCTAATTCAAATAGCAATTTCAATTGTAATTTTTTAAAATAATAAATGGGATTCCTAGGACAGTTTTAATCTGACATTTACATTTTTTAAATTAAATTAAAACTTACTGAGAATTAATGGGAAAATGTTTCATTTGTTTACTATAAGCTTCGAGATGAATTGTACTTCAAGGTTCACCCATATCTGATTTAGATGGTATTTCAATGGGATCTTGAATTATTAAATCTTAGACTTGGATCTTAGACTTTAGAGTTGATGTTGAAAGGAATTAAGGCTTTCGGGATGGTTGGGATGGAATGAATGTATTTTACATGTGAGAAGGAAATAAATTTGGGGGAACCAGGAATGGAATATAATGGATGTGTAATACCAAATTCAATATGTTGAAGACCAAACCTCCAATGAGAAGGTATTTGGAGATAGGACTTTTGGGAAATAATTAGGGTCAAATAAATTCATGAAAATGGGACCCTTAAGATGGAACTCATGCTCTTAATCTAACAGACATCATAGGGCTTACTCTCACTCTCAGTCCATGTGCTTGAGGAAAGGCCATGTGAAGATACAGCAAGAAGGCAGCCATCTGCCAGCCAGGAGGACAGGTGATGCCAGAGACCAAACTGGCCTACACATTGACCTTAGACTTCACAACCTACTGAGAAATAAATTTCCATTGTTTAAGTCACCCAGTCCATAGTATTTTGTATGGCAGCTTGAATAGGCTAATTTATCAACTGAGACACAGTTTATGGTCTGAATTGAATTGAGTTGAATTCCTGTGAAAACAGCAACATTAACATTCTTCAGAGAATCATGACAGTACTCAACACCTGTAGTGCGTATCTTTTACATAAAAAACCAAATAAAAGTTTTAGAGCTGAAAAATAATACATATGAGATTAAGAACTCCATGAATAGAGTTAATAAGAAAGTAGAGATGACAGAGGAAAAAAAAAATCAGTGATCTTGAAGATAGAAATAGAAATTATTTATTCTGAAGAGCAGAGAGAAAAATGGATTGTCAAAAAATTAAGGAATCATTAGGAATCTGTAGGACAATATCAAAAGTTTTAAATATGATCAATGGGAGTCACCAAAGAAGCAGGGAGATTGGGTCAAAATGGTATTGAAAGGGATAATGGGGAAAATATCTCAAATTTGGTGAAAAACATGAAATTATAGCTCAAGAATCTCAGAAAACATCATAAAGAATAAATTTAAAGAAAACTATGTCTATATATATTATAATCAAGGTACTGAATATCAAAAGAAGAAAGTATTGAAAAGTCCTACAGAAAACAATCTACACACAAGGTAGAATCTACAGGAAATATATTTAAAAGACTGAAACAGATGAGGTGTAAAGAAGGGCCAGATGCACCCCAATGTTTAGAGCAGCAATGTCCACAATAGCCAAAATGTGGAAAGAGTCAAGATGCCCTTCAACAGACAAATGGATAAAGATGATGTGTTTTGTATACACAAAGAATATTACTCGGCTATCAGAAAGGATAAATACCCAACTTTTGCATCAACTTGGATGTGGCTAGAAGAGATTATGCTAAGTGAAATAAGTCAAACAGAGAAAGTTAATTATCATATGGTTTCACTTATTTGTGGAACATAAGGAATAGAATGGAGGACATTAGGAGAAGGGAAAAATGAAGAGGGAGAAATCGCAGTGAGAGATGAACTATGAGAGACTATGGACTCTGGGAAACAAATGGAGAGTTTTAGAAGAGTTGGGGTGTTGGGATGGGTGAGCCTGTGATGGGTATTAAGGAGGGTACAGATTGAATGGAGCAGTGGGTGTTATATGTAAACAATAAATCATAGAATACTACATCAAAAACTAATGATGTACTGTCTGGTGACTAAATAACACAATAAAAAATAAATAAAACTACTGAAAGAAAATAACTGTTAATTTGATTGTCTAAACAAGAGAAGATTAAAGAAAAAGAAGATAATATTCATACTTAAAATAAAAATAAGGACATTTTTCAAGTGAAGGAAAACCAAGAGAAATTGTTGCTAGCAGACCTGTTCTCCAAGAAATACTACAAGATGTTGTTCAGGCTGAAGAGAAGTGATACCAGAAGGAGACCTGGGCTGTCTTCAGTTAAGGAGGAATGTGAGATGGTAAGTGGCTGGATTAATACAAAAGACTATTTGTACTCTTAACTTTAAAATATGCATGGTTATTACAAAACTAAACCAGGAAGAAGAAAGAAAATTTGAACAGACGAATAACCAGCAATGAAATTAAATCAGTAATTTAAGACAAAAACAAAACAAAACAAAAACCAACCAAACAAAAAACTCCCAAAAGCCAAAAGTCCAGGACCAGATGGCTTCTCAGGCAAATTCTATCAAGCTTTTAAAGAAGAGTTAATACCCATTCTTACCAAATTATTCTAAAAAATACAAGAAGAAGGGAAACTTCCTAATTTATTCTATGAGGCCAGTATCAGTTTGATATCAAAACCAGATAAAGACAGCACAAAATAGATAACTACAGGCTAATATCTCTTATAAGTATAGATGCACAAATCCTCAACAGAATACTAGCAAACCAAATTCAACATATTTTTAAAAAATCATATACCATGGCCAAGTAGCATTTATTCCCTGGATGTGATGGTGGCTCAATATTTGCAAAACAATCAATGTGTTACCTCACATCAACAAGAAAAAGGATAAAAACAGTACGATCATTTCAATATACATAGAGAAAGCATTTAAAAAATACAATATCTATTCATTATAAAATCCCTTGGCAAAGCAGGTCTAGGGGGAACATATCTCAACATAATAAAGGCCTTATATGAAAAACCCACAGCCACCATCATACTTGATGGTAAAAACTAGAGCTTTTCCCCTAAGTTCAGGAACAAGACAAGGATGTCCACTCTAACCACTTTTATTCAACATAGTACTGGAAGTCCTAGCCACAGCAATCAGAAAACATAAATAAAAGGTATCCAAAGTGATAAGAAATAAGTAAAACTCTCATTTGCAGATAATATGATACTATATAGAGAGAACTCTAAAAGACTCCATCAAAAAACTACTAGAACTGATAAGTGAATTCAGTAAGGTTGCGGTATACAAAATCAATCTACAGAAACCTGTTGCATTTCTACACACTAATTATGAAGTAGCAGAAATTGAAATTGAGAAAACAATCCCACTTACAATAAGATGTCTAAGAATAAACTTAATCAAAGAGGTGAAAGACCTGTGCTCTGAAAACTATAAAACACTGATGAAAGAAATTCAAAATGGGACAGAGAAATGGGAAGACACTTCATGTTCATGGGATGGAAGAACAACTATTCTTAAAATATGTATAATACCCAAAGCAATCTACATACTTAATGTAATTCCAACAGCATTTTTTAATAGAACTAGAACAAACTATCCTAAAATTTGTATGGCGACACAAAAGACTTCAAATAGCCAAAGCAATCTTGAAAAAGAAAAATAAACTAGAGGTATCACAATTTCAGATATCAAGTTATTTTACAAAGTCGTAGTAATTAAAAGTTACTGACATAAAAATAGATACATAGATCAATAGAATAGAATAGAAACCCAGAAATAAACACAAAATTACATGGTCAGTTAATCTTCAACAAAAAAAGAATGAATATACAATGGGATATACATAGTATTTTCAGTAAATGGTATTAGGAAAACTGGTCAGCTACATGCAAAAGAATGAAACTGGACCACTTGTTTTCATCATACACAAAAATAAATCCCAAATAGATTAAAGACCTAAAGTTGAGACCTGAAACCATAGAAATCTTTGTAAATAGCACAGGTAGTAATCTCTCTGACAACATTTTTCTAGATATGTCTTCCGAGGGAGGGAAATAAAAGCAAAAATAAACTATTGGAACTCTGCGTGTGTGTATGTATATGTGTGTGTATATATGTGTGTGTGTATCTATCTATCTATCTATCTATCTATATGTACGTGTGTGTGTGTGTGTGTGTGTATGTATATATATTTTAAAGCTTCTGCACAGTGAAGGAAGTAACAAAAGTAAAAGGCAGCCTACTGAATGGGAGAAGATATTTACAAATGACATAACAGACAAAACTCAATATCCCCCAAAATAAATAATCCAATGAAAAAATGAGCAGAGAACTTGAAAAGACCTTTTCCAAAGAAGACATGTAGATAGATGACCAATGGACACATGAAAGGATGCTCAACATCACTGATCATCAGAGAAATGCAAATCAAAACTATAATGATATATCACCTTGCACATGTCAGAATGGCTAAAATAAACAACACAAGAAACAAGAAACGTTGGTGAGGATGTGGCAAAAAGGGAACCCTCATGCACTGTTGGTGGAAATGCAGATTGATGCAGTCACTGTGGAAAACAGTATGGAGGTTCCTCAAAAAACTTGAAAAAATAGAACTACCCTGTGATCCAGCAATTGCACTACTGAATATTTACCCCCAAAACACAACCCCCACTAATTCAAAGTGATAAATGCACCCCTGTTTATTTCAGTGTCATTTACAATAGCCAAACTATGGAACAACCGAAGTGTCTACCGATAGTTGAATGGATAAAGAAGTTGTGGTATATATACACAATGGGATATTATTAACCCTCAAAATAAAAAGAATGAAATCTTTCCATTTGCAACAACATGGATGGAACTAGAGAGTATAATGCTAAGCTAAATAAGTCACTCAGAGAAAGACAAATACCATATGATCTCAGTCACATGAAGAATTTTAGAAACAAAACATGAGCAAAAGAAAAAAAAAAGAAAGAAAGAAAGAAAAGAAAAAGGTAAAAAGGAAAAGAAAAGAAAGTGAGGCAAGCCAGGAAACAGACTTCCTCTTAAATATAGAGAACAAATAGTTAGTTACCAGATGGGAGGTGAGGGGGAAAATGAGGGAAATAGAAGATGGAGATTAAAGAGCACACTTTCCAAATGAAAAAAAAAAAAAATGCATGATTAAGCAAAAATAAAAACATTTTTTCTGGTGTAGTGTTAGCGAATGTAGATGTGAATAGGACTGCAGTACCATGAAGATCAGCTGGGGTATAAAGGGACCTACATGTTTGCAAGATTTGTTCATTTGAGAGAAAGAGGTACAGGCAGTATTAACTTTAAGTTAGACTGTAGGTGATTAGAAATGCATGACTGAAACCCACAGAATAATACTAATTAAATAACACAAGTAGATATAGTTTAAAAGCCAAAAGTTAAAATGAAATATTAAAAATATCCAAGTTATACATTATAAGACAGGTTGAGAGATAGAAACACAAAACCCAGAGGGGGCAAATTGAAAAAACATATGTTAGGCCTAAAAAAAGTTAAATTGAATTAAAAAAATGTTTAAAAAGCATATGACTAAAAAATAGGGGGAGGATATTGAGGGAATTGAGAGAGTGGATAGAAAGAAAGAAAGAAGGAAAGAAGAAGGAAGGAAGGGGGAGGGAGGGAAAGGAAGGGAAGGAAAGGAAAGAAAGAAAAGCCTAAGGACCTAAAGAAAGGTTTCTTTACAGAAGAGACCTTTAAATATAAAGACATAGATACTTTGTATTTTAAAAGGGAATGTCAGGGCTGCTGTAACAAAGTAACATAAACTAAGTGGCTTTTTTTTTTTTAAGATTTTATTTATTTATTTGACAGACAGAGATCACAAGTAGGCAGAGAGGCAGGCAGAGAGAGGAGGAAGCAGGCCCCCTGCTGAGCAGAGAGCCCGACATGGGGCTCGATCCCAGGACCCTGGGATCATGACCTGAGCCCCTGGGATCATGACCTGAGCCAAAGGCAGAAGCTTTAACCCACTGAGCCATCCAAGTGCCTCCTAAACTGAGTGGCTTAAACAACAGATATTTATTGTCTCACAGTTCTAGAGGCTAGAAGTCCAAAACCAAGGTGTTGTCAGTGTGGGTTCCTTTTGAAGTCTTTAAGGACAATATTTGTTACACTTCCTCCTTCCTTGACTTGTAGATGAACATGTTAATGTTCACGTGGTATTCTCCCTGTATGCATCCCAACTTTCCCCCTTTATGAGGACATCAGTCATATTGGATTAAGTACCCACCATGCTCCAATATGACCTTATCTTGATGCATTTCCTCAATGAGGTCACATTTTAAAGCTCTAGGGGTTAGGATTTCATTGTATGGATGAGGGTAGGGTACAATTAATCCTCTTACAGGGGAGAAAATTATAATGTACAAGCAGTAAGCATGAGAAGGGTGGCATTCCTATTTTTATAGCAGATAAAGTTGACTTCATATCAGGGTGTGACTAGAGATAGAGACATTTCATAATGATAAAAGAGGAAGTTTATCAGGAAAATATAACAATTATCAATGTGTATTAGGCAATTAATAGAGATTCAAAATACATAAAGCAAAAACACACCATAAGGAAGAAATAGACAATTTTTCAATCATAATAGAAGATTTTAGAATTCTTCTCGCAGCAACTGGTTTAGAGAACTAGACAAAAAAAAAATTGTAAAAACCTGAAATATATGAATAGTAAATGAACATTCTGGATTAATTGATATTTACTGAACTCTATATCCAACCACTACAGAAAGAATATTCTTTTCATTTGTGTATATGACAGACTATATACTAGCCATCCTAGCCATAAGTCAAGTCCTTGTAAATTGAGAAGAATTGAAATCATAAAGAATGTATTCTTTTAACAAAATGGAGTAAAATGAAAAAACAATCATAGAGATATGTAGGAAAACTCCACATATCTAGAAAGAGCACATTTCTAAATAATATATCAAAGATAAAATCACTAAGGAAAACAGAAAATATGTTAAACTTAATGGCAATAAAAATCAAACTCCTCAAAGTTTTTGTGATGTCATAAAGCAATCCTTATAAGGAAAGATATCACTTTAATTGCTAATATCTATAAAGAAGAATATCTGATATCAACAATCTATGGTTCCATCTTAAGAAGTTGGAATAAGGGGTGCCTGGGTGGCTCAGTGGGTTAAAGCCTCTGCCTTCAGTTCAGGTCAAGATCTCAGGAACCTGGTATTGAGTCCCACATCGGGCTCTCTGCTCAGTGTGGAGTCGGCTTCCCCCTCTCTCTTTGCCTGCCTCTCTGCCTACTTGTGATCTCTCTTTCTGTGTCAAATAAATAAATAAAATCTTAAAAAAAAAAAGAAGTTGGAATAAAAGGAAAAAAAAGAATGCCCAAAGCAGATAGAAAGGAAAAAAAATAATAAAAATAAGAGCAGAACAGTGAAATAAAAAAATACAGAAAATTAATAAAGAAAAAGTTGGTGTGTGAAAAGATGAAAGAAAGTGGCAATCCTCCGGACAGACATATGAAGAAGAAAAGAAAGGACAGAACACAAATCATCAATATAAAAACAAAATGGGCATTATAACTCCAGAATCATATCAGTATTAAAAGAATGATTAGCAAGTACTAAGAGGAACTTCTCACAAACAAATTTGGTAAGTTAGGTGAAATAACCACATTTTTTAAAAAAGTACAGCTTACTAAAACTAACACAAGAAGACCCAGAAAATCAGAATGCCCTCTTACCTATTAAAGACATTGTATTTGCTGACTATAATATTCTCCAAAAGGAAACCCTATGCTGAAATATTTTCCCTGATGAATTTCATCAGTTATATAAGAAGCTATAACATTCAATCCTGCACAAATGTTTTTATAAAAAATGAAGGGCTCATCAGACAATTGAATTTCAGAGGCTAACATAACAATAATACCAAAATCTGACAAAGATGTTACAAAAACACAATAAAAATTAGAGATCAATACTCCTCATGAATACAAATACAGATATTCTCAACATAACAGCAATTGGACTTTGATACACATTTCCATTTCCAAAAAAGTTGTAAATTGAATAAAGTCATATAAAGGATAATGTAATGAAATAAGAGGGGGTACTGCAGGAATTTAAGGTTGGGTTAATATCAGATAATCAAAAATGTAATTCACCTATTAACAGAAAAATGGAGAAAATCCACATGACTATTTCAATATATACAGAGAAATAATTTGACAAAATTCCACACCCCTGAAAAAACTCTCACTAAACTAGGAATAGTTGGGCGCCTGGGTGGCTCAGTGGGTTAAGCCGCTGCCTTCGGCTCAGGTCATGATCTCGGGGTCCTGGGATCGAGGCCCGCATCGGGCTCTCTGCTCAGCAGGGAGCCTGCTTCCCTCTCTCTCTCTGCCTGCCTCTCTGTCTACTTGTGATCTCTCTCTGTCAAATAAATAAATAAATAATAATAAAAAATAAACTAGGAATAGTAACAAACTTTTTCATATAGATAACAGCCATCTATGAAATATCTGTAACCAATAGCTTATTTAATTCTAAAAATTGTTTATCCCTGAGATTGGGAGCAAAAGAAGGATGCTTGTTTCACCATTTCTATTCAGCATTCTACTACAATTTGTAGCTATTGCAATAAATGCAAGAAAAAGAAAGTCATAAAGTTTAGCGAGAAAATGTAAATACACTGTATTTGGAGGTCATATGATTGTTTACCTGGAAAAATGTAAGGGGTGTTTAAAATAATGACTAGAAATAAATAAATAAATTTATTAAAATCATAGATTAAAGTTCAATAAAAACATTGATATGTTCTTATATGCTAGCATGGAATGATAGAAATACAAAATTTAAAAATTTAACTTATAGTAGTGTCCACTCTAAAATAAAACCTAGGAATATATCTAACAAATGAGGTTAAGACTTCTATGTGGAAAACAGCAAAACGTTCGTGAGAATAATTAAAAGCATCTAAATAAATGAAGTAATATGTCATATTTCTGAGTTGCAAGAGTTTTGTTTATCATTAAGTGACAACTGTCCCAAGTGAATCTATAGAATCAAATAAGTTCAAGGCAATTACAATCAGTATTCCGTCAGGTTTTTTGTATAAATTTATTCTAAAATTTATATGAGAAAGTATTATTAAATAATCTAATAATCTAACCAATAACCAATAATCTAAATATATATATATTTATCTTATAAATATATTTCTAAATATGTATATATTTATGCAATTATATTTCAATAAAGATGTCAAGGTAATTCAATGGAAGAAAAGAATGTCTTTGCAACAAGTGTTCCTGGATTGATAGAACATCTATCTGTTCAGAGAAAATTCAGCAACAAACCTAATTCACACCATACACAAAAAAACTAACTTGAAGTGGATCATGAACATAAAAAGTAATCTTTAAAAACTATAAAATCTGGGAGCACACCTGGGTGGCTTGTTTAAGTGTCTTCCTTCAGCTCAGGTCATCATCCCGGGCTCCTGGCATTGAGCCCAGCTCAGGCCCCTCGCTCAGCAGGGAGTCTGCGTCAGGATTCCCTTTCTCTTGTTCCCTTTGCCCCTCCACCCACTTACGGTCCCTCTCTCTCTCCCTCTCTCTCTCTGTCTCTCTCAAATAAATAAAATCTTAAAAAGCTATAAAATTTCTATCATAAAAAACAGGAAAAACCTTTCCTTAGAAAATAAAAATCTGAAAACATGTATCACATAGATTTTTATAGATATAAATATAATTTATGTAGATAGATAACATTTACTCTGCAAAAGACACCAAGAAGAAAATGAAAAACAAGCCACAGATTGGAAGAAATATTCACAGCACATGGACAAGAGAAAAGCTTTCATTCAGAATATATAACTTTTTAGATTCAATGGCAAAAATGCAACCCAATTAAGAAATTTGTAAGAGATTTGAACACACACATTACAAGAATGTATGTTTGCCAGTAAGTACATGGAAAGTTGCCTAGCTTCATCAGTAATCATGGAAATGTAAGTCAAGCCACAATGAGGCACCACTACACACCTAGTAGAATGGACCACAACAAATGTTACAAAAAATGTGGAATTCTCATATACTGCTTGGGAAGAATATGAAACAACACAACCTCTTTGGAAAAGAGTTTGACGGTTCCTCAAACATTTAAACATATACTTTCCAAATGACCCAATCATTCCATTCCTTGGTTATTTACCCGGGGGAATGAGAATATATGTGCATTCCAAGATTTTCATGTGAATTTTATAGCTCTACTCTTGGATAGCAGGGGAAACCTGTAAATGGATATTTACTCTATAAGTTTATTATGTTTTGAAGTGGGGAGTTGTAATTGGGAACTCCAAAATATCAGACGTGAAATGAGGAGTGAGAAATAGAAAGTACAAAATGTAAAGTGTGAGACATGAGGTAAGAAAAGTGAAAGTTCTGATTTCAATTAAATGACCTAAAATGAACACTTGATTCTAGAACAAACATTAAACATAGTTTTTGAATAACAACAAAATAGAAAACAGCTAACAAGCTAATAGATTTAAGTCCAACCATGCCAATAATTACAGAAACTATAAAACATTCTCATTAAAGGACCTATCTATGTTATAATAAGGGAAGAATTTTAAATTTTAAAATATAAATAACCTGGAACTTAAAACATGAAAAAATGTGTGCAAATACATGCAAACAACAACAACAAAAACAAAACGCCTCCAGAGAACCTTGGCTATTTTATACCAAAAAAAAAAAAAAAAAAAAAAAAAGTCTCAACAAAAAGTATTAGAAGAAATAAAGAAAAAACATTTCATTATGGGACAGGGTACAATTCATCAAAAAATTATAAAAATTGCAAATATTTTTACACATAATAAAGGAATTTCAAAACTCACAAATACAAAAATGAGAGGAGAAATAAATAAATCCTCAGTTACACTTGAGGATTTTAATGAGCTTTTCTCAGTCTTTGAAAAAGAAACAGTAAGGATATAGAAGATCTAGACACCATCAACCATTTATATACCTAACATACACCTGGATTTATGTACAACAATTTCAAAATACACAATATTTTTAAGTGTATATATGTCATATTTTAGGTCATAATTTTTCATAATGAGTTCTGAAAGATTAGAATCCTACAATTGCCTCTCTGACAACAGAATTAAACTGGAAATTGATAATAACAACAACAACAAAAGTTAAATTTCACAATTTAGGTACACCTGGATGGCTTAGTTAAGCATCTGCTTTCAGCTCAGGTCATGATCCCTGGGTCCTGGCATCGAGCCCTGCATTGGGCTCCCTGCTCAGTGTGGAGTCTGCTTCCCTCTCTCCCTTTGACTGTCTCCCCTGCTCATCCTCTCTCTCTCTCAAATACATAAATACAAAAACCTTTTAAAAAGTTTAACAATTTTCCACCTTAAAGGCTAGAAAAAAGCTAATTAAGCTAAAGCAAATAGCAGGAAAGATTTTTATGTTGATTTGAGCAGAAAATCAATGAAATATAAAACAAATGTCAGAGAGATATAGCAAACCAAAAGTTGATATTTTAAAAGGACTCATAGAATTGATTAGCCTAGCAAAACTAATAAGAAAAAAGAGAAAAACCACAAATTATCAATGTTAAGGGATAAAAAATAAAAAGGGATATCACCATACAGTCCAAAGATCTATGAAATGTTAAGAAGAAAATACTTTTTAAATTTTATATTCTCAGCAAACTGGGGATAGTACTAAATTTCTATTACCTGATAAAGAAACTAAAGTTAACATCATCATTATGGTGAAAGCTGATTGCTTGCCCCATAATATTGGGGGGGGGGGCAAGGATGTCTGTTTTCAACATTTCTGCTCAAAATTGTACTCGAAGAGTACCTACCTGGGTGGCTCAGTCATTTGAGTGTCAGACTTGCGTTTGGCTGAGGTCATGATCTTAGGGTCCTGGGATCAAGCCTCATATCAGGCTCTGTGCTCAGTGGGGGTCTGCTTGAGGATTCTCTCTCTCTCCCTTTCCCTATGCTCCTCCTGCCTCTCTCTCTCTCTCCTAAAGTAAATAAATAAATCTTAACACACACACACACACACACACACACACACACACACACAATTATACTCAATATCTTAGCCAAAAGAGAAAAAAAAAAAAGGAGGAAGAAATATTCACTTTGGAAAGAAGTAACACTGCCACTGAAGACATGATAATTTACTTAGAAAATTCTTAAGAAACTTAGGGTAAGCAAAATTTATTATATAGGGCACAAAAAGCCCTGATCATATAGGTAATAAAAGTTAAACTGGATTTCATCAAAATCAAAACCTTGTGTTCTCTAAAAGACAGTGTTAAGAACATGAAAAGAGAGATGCCTGGGTAGCTCAGTTGGTTATGCATTTGCCTTTGGCCCAGGTTGTGCTCTCAGGTCCTGGGACTGAGTCCTGCATCAGGCTCCTTGCTCAGCAGGGAGCCTGCTTCTCCTTCTGCCTGCTCTGCCTGTTGCTCCTCCTGCTTGTGCTCTCTCTCTCTGACAAATAAGTAAATAAAATCTTTAGGGGAAAAAAAAAGAACATGAAAAGAGAGGCCACAGACTAGGAATAAATATCGGTAATATATATATTTAACAAAGGATTTGTATCCAGGATATATAATCTTTATAGACTGAAAAGGCTAAAACAAAACAAAGTACTGACAATGCCAAGTGTTGGCATAAGTGTGAAATGCTTAGACATTTCTCATTGCAACAAAAATAAAACAGTCACTTGAAAAACAATTTTGCAGCTGCCAATATAATTTACACAGGTATTTACTAGATGGTCCAGTTTTCAACTCATAGGCGTTCACCCACGAGAAGAAGAAAACCTATATTTACTCAAAGAATTGAACATGAATGTTCATAGAAGCTCTATTCATATTAGCCAAGAGCCTGGAATCAACTAAAATGTTCATTTTAGTGAATGGACAAACTATCGTGTAGCCATACAATAGAAAATTACCAGAAACGAAAAGGAATAGCAGTCTGTTCTGCTAGTACATGCAACATGATAGATGATTAGTGAAAGAAGCCAAACACAGAAGAATTCATTTTCTGCAACTCCATTCCAGTTTACAGTGATATAAATCTTATCAGTGATTATCTAGGGCAGGAAGCAAGGGATGCACTGACTGTAAAGAGGAATGATGGAACTTTGTGGGAGTGATGGAAAGGTTCTAAGTCTTAATTGATGTTAGATACATGAGTGCACATGTTTGTTAAGACTCATTGCACTATAAACAAAATATGTACTCTTTATTAAATGTAAATTATACTTCAAAAAACTTGACTAGAGAAAAAATATTGTAATGCTAACCAAATAAAATACATCTTTGAATGAAAATTCACCTGGGTAAATATTTATAATCTCTGTGTTTTATTAGAAATGTTTCTTCTCAAAATTCTTGAGTAAATCCAACCTTTAAAAATCAATAACCTATTTATCAGCAAATACTGATAAATTATTAAAAGGAATAGCATTTGTATTGAAGTATATGGTATATAATTTCTAATCTATAACATTATAATATAATCTATAATAAAATAGTCCACATATTTTAAATTAGGAATAATCTAGATTAAGTTTTAAAAGAAGATAATTTAAGCAAGTATTCTTAGAAAAGTAAAAAAATAGGAAACTTATAAGAAGAAAATGAATATATGAAAATTTCTGTGTTACAAATAGAAAGACTGTATTATTCCAGAAACTCGTAAGTGAAACCTATGTGAAGCAAGGACTTGTGAGATCTTGTTGAGATAGTTCCATCCAATCAGTACCAGTTTGTGGACACTAGCGTCACGATTCATGTCTTGGCTGTACCAGTTCCTAGCTACTGGCCTTGGGCAAGTTAGAAAATTTCCCTGTGTTAGAAAGACATAGCCCTTTGCTCTTGAATATTCTCACATGTGAAACATGATAAATGCTTAGAATAAGATTGGAACATAGTGAGTGTTCAATAATATTAGTTTGATATCTTTTGGTTTCTTAAACTCTGAATCTACTCAATGCAAGATCTATCTTGGAGGCCAATGAGGGGATCAAATTTAATTAAAAAATACTGTTTAAACCTGGTGATTCACAGACCTGTACCCCTGGGGATAAAATATATGTTTATAAAAAATAAAAAAATAAAAAAAAATACTGTTTAACAAAGGTAAGGATGGCTTTCCTTTGATTTCCTTTGATTTGATACATTTTCAGTAGGAAAAATGAAAAAAAAACACTAGAAATTGTTTAAAACTTTTGTGAAATTAAAGCCCTTTATTCTGAATGACTCAGGCACTTCTAACTTTAATTTTTATCCTGCTCAGCTAAAAAAGTGTTTTTAAAAATAAAAACATGTTCAAATAAAATGAGTAAGAAAAAAATGCAAAAGGGAAATAGATGCAGTATACGAGGGACATCAGTTTGTTCTGGGTAGGCAAAAAATGTGGCTCTGAACTTGCTAAGGATTAACGTGAACAGAGTCTTATTTATAAGATGCCCAGTATTCACAAAAAATAATATATTTGTTTAGGAATTGTACAATTAATCCTATTACCAACCTCAAAGAGAAATTCTTGCCCCTTGTCCTCATAAAGACACCATATAAAATAATAGTACTCTAACATAGTACAGTAAACATGATGACAAGTTCTATAAGTCTACCTCTTGTAATTTCCATCAAACAACAAATGGCATTGTGTTTAAATATAACTCCATAGGAATAATCTAATGTGACAATTGTAATGTGGTCCACATCATAGTTCTTTGGTCATGCAGCACAATTTAGGACAGATAATTTGAGAAACTAAAGAAACATATGGAAGAAGTAATGTGTCAGTCAGGATCTGATTAGAAATCTGTTATGAATAATGTAGACAGGGATGCCTTATTATAGGTGTTAGACTTTATACGATTGTGGGAGCTGGTGGAGCTGTTCGTGCAGGCTCTTGACCTTACCCCTCACACTAAGTGTGAAGTCAGTCACTGAAGATTGTTGCCCCTTAAGCCTGAAGTCAGTGTAGAGTAGCCCACCTTCAGTTGGGAAGCAATGCATTGGAAAGCCTGGACAAATTGGGACTTACATCGATAGACTAGACGGTGTATCCATGCCTTATCATTTCTAGTCTCAATGCTGCAAGTGACCTGTAGGAAAAGCTGGTGACCTTTGCCATGGAGCTGCACACACACCTGGCCCAGGACTTGGAGAAGTTCAATGAGAGTATCTGACAGATAGAGAGGAATGGCCTGTCCATGTGCTGTTCAACACTAATAAGGTAAGATGACAGATGAGTGTGTGAACTGCCCCAATGCCTGGTATCCTTCATCAGCCTGGAGAGCCAGGGCTGGAATCTCAGGCTTCATGTTCTTGCTGTGGCTTTGTCTTCCTCTCTTCCCCTCACAGAGCAAAACTAAATATCTATTAGGTGACTTCCATGACAATGAAAATCTTCCGGGCAATACAATTTTGGGGTCTTCCATCTGCTTTCATGATATGTACCACTTAGTAAGATAAAATCCCCATGATACAGTTCAGGGTAAAACTATCTTATAGATTTTAATCAGGAATAAGTACTTTCTACTAATAGTTTCATTTGGATGAGAATCTCAGATTAATCCAATTTCTTATCTGCATGTGTGGCTACTGCATAATCTAAGTGTAACAGCTGGTAATAATAACTTCTGCCTTTTGAAAAACTAGTTACTTATCAGTAAAATGCTCTGAAATAAGACTATTAGAAATAAACCGTTAGTTAGAGGTTCTCCTCTCTAATTTTAGTAAATTGTATTGCTACTTCTCATTTCTCTCCTAGAGGCTCAACTCTCAACGGAATAGCTTAGAATTTGAGTCTTGACCTGAATATGAATCCTATTTTCACAACTTGAGTATCATTTAATTTTTATAAACCTTAATCCTTTATCTGTGAAATGAAGATCTTAATTGTACGTGGTTGTGATAATAACTGAAAAGACACTAAATGAAAGTATTCAGAATACTAGCAGATAGTAAAAGCTCCCCAAAATTTAACATTCGTGATTAACATTTTAAGCAGAATTGGAAACAGATTGGACCTAAAGAGTGTTCTTGAGAGGTGAGTATCTATCCTGTTTAAGGAGTACATGAAATAGGGGCTCCTGGGTAGCTCAGTTGTTAAGCATCTTTAGCTCAGGTCATGATCTCAGGGTTCTGGGATTAAGCCCTGCATCTGGCTCTGGGCTCAGCAGGGAGCCTGCTTCTCCCTCTTCTCCCCTGCTTGTGTTCCCTCTCTCACTGTGTCTCTGTCAATCAAATAAATAAAATTCTTAAAAAAAAAAAAAAAGAATAACCAAGATGGAAGTAATAATAATATCAGATTTTGTCAAATCTTGAGAGGTCTAAATCCTTTGAAGATTTATATGAATTCTCATGGTCTAGAAACCTAATATATATAGGCAAAAATTAATGACCTATTATTTGTGAGGTTTAACATATTTAGAATTTTGATAAATGTGTGTGATTATCTGTTAGTATAGTCAAATGATTTTAAATAACAAAGTACAAATCTAAACATGGAATTTCATTGTGAAGTGTGATAAGGTAATAATATTTGCCCTTTTAAAGAGAATAATTTCCTAGAATCATAGAAAAGTGTATCAATCCATCAGAAACTGCTGTGAATCTCCTAGTACACTCATAGCTCCACCTTGCAGCTCCTAAAGAAAGTGTTTTAATGAGACACATAAAATTGTTATAACATCAAGAGGCACAGGTGTTCACTATAAGCAGTGTATCTTTCTAAACAATCATGGTAAGAGGTATTTTTTGAGTGAGTTCATTCTTGCTTCATTCTGCAGTCACTTGAAGACCATCACCCTACTCTCTGGCAAGGACTGAAATATGTGGAGGGCCCTTGAGTCTCATGAATTATCATAGTGAATCAACAGTTCTTTCTTTTTTTTCCCCTTGGCCCAGGTGTCTTCATAATTGTGAACCATGGGGGAAGTGCCTATTGTGTTCAATTGCCTTCATAGTCTCCTTTCTACTGAAATAGAGCCAAGATTTTATACATAGTTTTCAAAAACACTTTAAAAATTATCAAAGGGTGACTTGGTTTCTATTTATAGGACAAAAAGGTAAGCCTTGAATTTGCAATTTGTTGTTGTCTAACTCATTGAAGATAACACTCTCAGTGATCAAATTCCCTAATTGTATATATAAAATATATAATAATAATAATAGGCAAAACACTTAATTTTGCAATAAAGTATATGTTTATTACAGTTATCCATATACCATGAAAAGCATGAAAGTACAAAGAGCTGAATACTTTCCAAACTCCTTTCATAAATTTCATGTAAAACTCAATGTGCTGTGAATTAGGCCAGTATGCTAATTTAAAGAAGAAATCAATACAATAAAATGACTTGCTTAAGGTTAGTTAGCTATTAAGTGCAAGGCAGAAACTCAAGCCTGGATCACTTAAGTTCAAGGCCACTACCCTTTCCACTATCACATAAATCCTGGCCACATATTGATGGCAGGTACTTTTATTTTTGTTGATACATCAGTATTCTGTCTGTGCAGGTTACTTTGCTGGTATTGGTGTTCCTTAAAACACAAACACGGCTTAGAATACCAAACAAGGGTACAAGGGTGGCTCAATTGGTTAAGCATCCAACTCTTAATTTCAGCTCAGATCATTATCCCAGGTCTGTGAGATCGAGCCCAGAGTCGAGCTCCACACTGGATGTGGAACCTGCTTAAGACTCTGTCTCTCCTTCTTTCACTCTTTCTCCCCATCTCAGAAAAAAAAAAAAAAAAAAAAAAAAAAAGGAAAGAAAGAAAGAATATCAAACAGAGTGGGATGAAATAAAAACCAATGCCAATGGAAAGGATGTTGTTACAACTATTTGACACAGATTTATCTTTTTTATATTAGAAACATGGTTCTAGGGAGCTGTAAATGAATTATAATTTTGTATACCAAATTCTGCTTTAAATGCTTCTAGAGATCATAAAACCATCTTCAAGGAAATTTTTAAAAAATGTTTTTGTAAAGCAAATATTTTTCCACAATTTAAATTAAGTAATATAAAATATGTCTTCCCAAGTATTTATCAAGTGTAATTGCCTAGAGCTCAGATTTTTGGGGTTTATCTCCAAATAAATCTAATAATTAAAACTAGCACTTTGAATCCTAATGGGCAGGTCAGTACTTCCTGTAAGGGGTCTTACAGATGTTCCAACTGATGTTTTTTTCTGATAGTTTTGGAGAAACCGTCACTGCACAGGAGGACTTATCTAACTTTGGTCACCCTTCAGGGCTTAAACACAGAAGACATTTTCCTATGTATACCTAGAAAATCTAACGTGCTTCTGTACATTTTCTTGAAGCATTCTCTTTTCCTCCTTGGTCACAGTTAATCAAAGATACAATAATGACCTGCTTCTGTGATTTTATTGTTTTATTACTACTATTAGTTTTTACGAATAAGCTCCATAAGAGTAGCCTCTATCTACATTACTATCGTAGTCCTAAGATTTAGCATAATGCCTGAAACAGTTTAAGAGGAAAGTAAATATTTATCCAATAGAGAATAAAGGCTTAACAATGTACAGTATTATACTGTACTACTAGATAAAATAGGTTTATGATTACATCTGTATCTTCAGAAAAATATGTCTCAGTATTTTTAGAAAGACTATCTCTGGGTTTTGTAAGATTGTGGGTAATTAGATTTTGTTCTTTTTTCCTAACTGTATTGGCAAATATTGTTATGATTAAAATGTTATAATTAATATAAATGTTTAAGAGGAAATGGTTATAAAGATAAATTCTTAAATTATGAAAGTATTTAAATAATGAGAGAAAAAAAGCATTCAATCAATAATGGGTGGAAGAGTTTGTTGGCTAAATGAAAAAGTTAAGTTGATCATTAAATTAAATAATATAGAAAAATAAATTGCCCTATTAAAATAACTTTAGAAATAGGAAATTGAATGTAGAATACAGCTAAAGTCTCAGCTAAAAGACTTCTGGCTATCAGAGGACACTAATATCATAAACCAATTGATAAAAAATATCCAAGGAATACTTAGAATGATTGGCCATATTAGAAATGAAAACATCCATATGTTAATAAACAGCATGAAATTAACTGAAGGTAAATTCCATAATTTTTTTTATATTTAAAGAACTGTTATAAAAAATAATGAAGACAAATTCTTGCATAGATAAATAAGAAAAAAGCTCTTAGTTGCAAGAGGAACCCTTTGCAAAAGAGGAGACAAATGGCTACTTAGCATATTAAAATGTTGATTATCACTAGGAGTTAAATTTAAATTAAAATATCAGTAAGATATCATTTTTAATATCATCAAGCTAGCAAAGACTTTAAAAACAAACAATGTTGGCAAGGTTTTAGTAAGACAGAACTGCTGCTTCTATCACACATTGGATCAACTTCTCTGGAAAACAATGCAGTATATGTAAGGAGATGTAACTCAGTAATTTTCCTTGTAACAATTGATCCAAAAGAAATAATAAGAGATCTAGAGACAAGGGTGTGTATGCAAAGGGTATCACTGGAGGTTTATCCATAACAGTGAACAAGTGGACGATTTAAATGTTTGAAAGCAGAGTAATATTTAAGCAATTTATTGGGCATCTGGATGATCAGTTATTATTACACAGGTAAGAAAATCATTTTCTAAATATAATGACATAAAAGTCCATACTATGATAAAATTGAGATAACCTCTGGCACTTACTGAACTCTTGTAGAGACTCACTATACTAATCACATTGTATGGGTTATCTTCTCTAATTCTCTAATAATTCCATTTAGCAAGTACTATTATTTTCTCCATTTTATACATGAGGCTAACAGACATTAAGTAACTCATCCAAAGTTACACAGCTAGTAAGGAATGAAAGAGACGTTCAGAATATATATATATACATTTTACCATACAGGTATAACTTTAATCATTATGTCAGTTTGTTTTTGACAAATATTTTAAAGCAAGTATTGAGTAAATTATATTGAAAAAATATGGCTATCATAAAAAGTAAAAATATGGCTATCATTATGAAAAAAGCATATCCAATTGAAATCTGATCTTATGCTTTGTAATACATTCTAAATATATTATATATTTGAACATTTAAAAAACTATATGAAAAAATTAAACTGTACCTCTGTTCATATAATACATAAAAGTCAACTCAAAATGGATTACCAACTTGAACATAAGAACTGAAACCATAAAACTAGAAGAAAACATAGGGGTAAAATCCTTGACAGTGGTATTAGCAATGATTTTTTTTTTTTTTTTGACACCAAAAGCAAAGGAAACAAAGCAAAAATAAATAAATGAGACTACATCAAACTAAAAAGCTTCTGTATGGCAAAGTAAAGCATCAACAAAATGAAAAGGCCACCTACTAATGGGAGAAAAATTTTGCAAATCATTTACCTATACAGAAACAGCACATAGAAAAATTAATTAAAGGTGGGGGAAATAGAGAGAGGGTAGTAAAAGTCTACGAACTTTTAGCTGTAAGATGAATAAGGTCTGAGGACCTAACATAAGTTATAGTTAACAACACTGGATCATATGATTGAAATTTGCTGAGAATAAAATGTAAATGTTCTCTTACACACACAAAAAGATAAATATGTGAGGTAATGAATGTGGTATTTAACTAGATAGGGGATAATCATATAAATATATATATATGTATATATATAATCACATTGTATACTTTAAATATCTTAGAGTTTTGTTAATTATATCTCAAAGCTGAAAGTCTTGAAAAAGCAATTAGCTAACAGATAGATAGAATTTTGTACTTATCCCAATGGTATTAAGAAAATGACATTTTATGTTTCAAAGCTAAAAAAGAAATTGTCATTGACCGAATGATGAAACAACTGTATCCCTGATTATATATATAAATTAAGTGAAATAAACATAAAATAAGAAAAGATAATGGAATACCCTCTTATCTTAAGAATAACAAACATATGTTTGGTTTCTAAAATATGTTAGAGTTTTATTTGGATCCAAAATGTAAACTTTAATGGATAAATAGTCAAAGAACTATTCATTCATTTAATCATTTAACAAACACCTGTCACCTTCTACATGCTAGGCACCGTGAATAGACAAAGAATTATGAACACTAAAAAAGTAACCTTTAAAAGTCTAGATCACTAATAAATTAGCAAAATGGTTAAGAACACAGAAGGTATTATATCATCCTGTTATACAAGAAATTCTCTTTAATTGGCAGAAGGCTAACATCTACAGGGTTGTTGAGAGTGAGTGAATTTCTACATGAGAGGTGGTTCTGCAAATTGGAGCAATATTTTACATGAACAGGTTGACAACTCATGACACTGATAACAAAAAACATAGTATTCTTTTACTGAGTAAGACCATTTTTAAAGAATCTCTCTATAGGAATAATGCAAGAAAGGAGAAAAGCCTACATGTGCAAAAATGCTTATAACTGCATTACATGTATAACTTAAAATTGAAAAAGTGTCCAATGACCAATGGTGAGAAAATTGATAGGCAGATAGTGTTATGTTAAATTAAAGGAATGTTACAGTGCCATTAGAATCGCAAATACAAGAACTATATAGAAATTGAGAATGAATGAAATAGCTGAAAATAAAAAACTTGGAAGGCTTGTATGCTTGCAGCTGTAAAAATTAAGCCATGTGATAGTAATAATAGGTACATTATACACAATAAAGTTTGTATATAGAGATAGAAACAGGTTTTTCAAATTCTTTTCCCTGATATGACTGATCTAGAGACAGTATAACACAGTAGAAGCTGAAATAACAAATGAGTACAAATGCAGGTTTAGAATCAAACAGAATTTTATTCAAATGTAAAATGTCACTACTTTGGATTTTTTCTAGGAAGAATCCTCACCTCTTTCCCATTAATGTTAAGAGATTGTTGGGCACTTTCATCATTGCAATGAACGGTGGATTCACTAATGTATGCGAATGCAATAATTATTCTAAACTTGAAGCCAAATTCTGATGATTTAGGTAGCAAGGCCATTTAATCACATAGTCACTTTTTATTCTATATAATGACGAAGATCATAATGAATTCTGTAACATGAACTATAGTAGTAGGATTAATCACGAGTGAAAATGATTACATTAAGAATAAGAGAGAAAAAGAAAGGGGAAGGTAAACTATGTCTCCCTTAGTTCAGCTTCTTAGAATTCAGTCATTTCCACTCTCAGCCCACTAAATGAACAGAGCTCCTCGGAAAATATTTTGAATAATCAAATAGTAAAATCTCTTTAAATATATTACCCAGTTTCTGTATAGTTTTAGCTTATTTTTTTTTAACCTTATTGTCTCAGACAAACTCTTTCTGGCCCTTCTCATACTCATTCGCACAAGTAGAACTAGGAAGTACATGAAGTGAACCTCTTTTGATTTCAAAACCCACTACTATGGTTTTATGCTGGTTTGTTTCCTTACATGGTAATTAGCTCCATGAGTCCAGAAAGATGCTTACTGACCTTTAGTATCTCTAGAACCTGGCTCAGAGGTTCACATAGAGTGCACTCAGTAAAGATTTAGAGAACCATCTGAGACTTCTGGACGTCACAAGGAACTTACTTGGTTCTCGTTATCCAAGAAATGCTTATTCCTATTCCTCAGAGGAAGCAAAACTTGTCTTGCAGTTGTCCAGCATGAACATAGACTATTCAGAGCCATCTCAACAGACACTTATTAAAGATGTTTGCATCTCTCAGAAGGCAGTAGTCTTAAAGAGGCTGCCCAAGAAAAGCAGGTAGAAATGTTTGGATAAAAGAAGCAATAATAAAGGACTTACTATGAGCAACACCTAGTCTTCATCCTGACTGGATAATTTAGAATTACATAGGTCTGTCTATTTCCTTACCCCACAGTTCTACTTGTTCTCTTCAAATGAATTCAAAGGAAGTATAAAAAGTAGTGGCCCACCTTTTATGTAATCCATAATACTAAAAATAGCAAAGTAAAACATTATTGTAATAACATACATAATATACATATTTCAAGCCTAAACTGAAATTCCACTTGTTAGTTTCATAATTTTGAGTGAGTTTCTTAACCAGTTACAGCAAAATCAACAATTTACTTCCATTCTTTCTTCTGAGTCTGATTTTTTTTCCTCTATGACACTAATATAGATACTGAACATCTGATCAAGACTACATTTATTAATTTTATTTCCAAGTGGCTTTGACAATTGTTTTATGCAAACAATAAAAATAATTTAAAAAATATTTCCAGAAGAGTTCTCCTGATAGAGGTATATGGAAAGATCTCTTTTTGGATTATAATACAATTATATCAGTATTTTTTTTCCTCTGTCTTTAGGCATAACATCTTCAGTCATAAAGCTTGGTACCTCTCACAAACTAAATCCCATAAGGTTCTTTTATTTATTTATTTTTTTTTTAGAAGACTGTTCTCTAATGAATACTAAGAACTTTACTTCCTAGTTACTATAGTTCATGTAGATTGAGCTTGGCTAATAATATTATATATATTATTTTTCCATATTTTGGATAGATTACCTTTGCCTATGAAGAACCACTAGTCATTTAACAATCCAGACTTTTCATGGGTCGTTAAAAAAAAAGAAACAGCATTGAATATTATCAGCAAATATCTTTGTGTTAAATTCTAGTAAAAAAAAAAATTGGTGAGTGACATAAAATGTTTGCTAATTTAAGTAAAATTAATTTAATTTTAACTTTAAAATTATAAATTTGAGGTAACTTTTGTTGGTCACTAGACCACAGACAACATCATGAGTTTTGAATAGAAATCATAGGCCATAATGTAGATCAATATTATCTGACAGGTTGATGTTGCAAAAAATGTACACATAATGCATTTGCCACAAGTTCTGGGATTATTTATCATGTTTCTAAGTTTTAAAAATTTGAGAAAAATATTGTAGAAAGGAAGATGAGATTTACAGACCCAACCCCAAACGAACACCTAAGTCTTTTCTAGTAATAGGAAAATGTGTCCAGCTCCTTCATACCTCTACCTTTGAACATATAGTATCCTTTTCTAGACAAGTTTTAAGTCTTTTTCAGTTGACTCCAACTGATTCTTGATATTTCACTTTAGGTGTTAGCACGATTTAGTTTACCCTATATCCAGTAGCACTTTGCTGATTTATTATAATGGGTTTTATTCTGTTTTAGGATTGCTTCTCAACTATTTCATCCATTAGGGCTAAAGCTGCTAAAGACAAGTTATCTTCTCATCACAGTCCCAATTTAGGCATGTCTAGCACATGGGAAAGTACCTGGCCCATATACATCATGCTAGAGCTGCCATAACAAAATGCCACAAATTGGGTGTCTTAAACAACAAAAATTGATGGTCTTACAGTTCTGGAAGCTGAAGTCTGAGATCAAGGACTTGGCAGTTTGGTTCCTTCTCAGGACTGTGAGGGATCTTTCCCAAGTCTATCTAAATGGCTTGTAAATGGCCAAGTTTATTTTCATGTGGTGTTCTTCTTGTATCTTCTATCATTCATAACATTTTTCTCTCTGTAGCCAAACATCTTCTTTGTTAAGATACCAGTCATGTTGGATGAGGATCAACCCTAATGATCACACTTTAGCTTGAATACTTTCTGGAAAGACACTTTCTCCAAATAAGGCCACATTCTGAGGTCCTGGGAATTAAGGCTTCAATATAGGAAATTTGGTGAGATACAATTAAACCAAAACCACCACAATAGATATTTGACAAATCAGTGAGTGCATGGAAGAGCACTTACAGAACTTATCAAAATCGGGGCAGCTGGGTGGCTCAGTTGGTTAAGTGTCTGCCTTTGGCTCCAGTCATGATCTCAGGTCCTGAGATCGAACCCCACATCAGGCTCCTTGCTGAGTGGGGATTCTGCTTCTCGCCTGTCTGCTATTCCCCCTGCTTATGCTTGCTCTCTCCCTCTCTCTCTCTGTCAAATAAATAAGTAATAAAAAAAAAAGAACTTAACAAATACATTTTAATAATCCAATATGTATATATTTCCCCAAAGACTGTGCACTCTTTTAGAGCAAAATTCATATCCCATTCATGCTTGAATCTGTAGTGCTTAGCACAAACACCAACAGACAATTGGTGCTCAAAATGCTTTGTTAAATGAGTGATAAGTACAAATCATGCAAAAGTATTTTCTGTAAAAATAGCTCTGAAAGAATGTTTTATATGGGTCTTCTTGGTTAATGCTCTGTTCAGTTATTTTTGCTGATCACTGCAAATTGTACAATCCCCAGCATTTTAATGCCTTAGGCAATTTGAAAAAAATACTCTATGTCACTCAAAAGCTCGAAGTCTAAATATTTCCATGACTTAAGTATCTTGTTTGCCTTATTAGAAATCAGCTCTCATCTATGATTCTGTATCTTATTTCCATGCTGTGTTTTTTTTTTCCTGATTTCTCAAAACACAGTGCTAAAAATAAAATATAACTGACTTTCAGTGGAACCTGACACAGAGAGAGAAAAGCGTCTTCAGACATATATAGAAAGAATATGAAAAATGGAGAGCCTGAGTGTGGAGATGAGGGAGAAAGAGCTTAGGTGACAGTATTGTCTGATTCAGTATGACCACCTCAATTATCATCAGGTTGAGGAAGGTGAGTGGAATGTTAATTAGTTTCACAGTTTTTTCTAATTTAGGATATAGTAACAGCATGAGTAGTAATAATCAAGTAGAGACAAAACTGAAGAAACTTATGAGTAATCTAATAAGACAAACATGGACTAATTGTACTTACTGGAAAGAAGACAGCCAGACTGGGGAAAAACCAGAGTTACACAAGGAATGGAAAGGGCAATGCCCCCATTTTTATCTAATCTAACAAATTGCTTTCATGATGTATCCACAGAGTATTTTGCTAGACATTTTTTAGTTATATGAGTTGAACAAATTTTACTATTGAGTTATTTTCTGAGTAAAGATAGGTAGAAAAGAACATAAATGTTATAAAGCAGAATCCAGAATAACAAGACTTTGGTGAAGTTGTGTGAAGAGATTTAAATTTAAAAAGTCTTTTATATTTACCCAGTAGTTAACTATTTCTGCCATTCTTGATTCTTCTGTGTAGATCCAGATCGATACCTGGTTTAACTTTAACTGTGCTTGGGTGATATGTATGTGTGTGTGCACACACACACGCACGTGCACACTCGTGCACATGCACAAGCATGCTTAGCATTTCCATGTATTTATTTTCAATTCATCACTTTAATTTGAAGTAATTTTAGATTTATAGAAAAATTGCAAATATTAGAGTTTCAGTAAAACTTTCACCTTGGTTTCCCTTATGTTAACCTCTTCCATAACAATAAAATAGTTATCAGAACTAAGACACTTGCATTGGTTACAGTAACTAAACTACAGATTTTATTTGAAACTTATGAGTTTTTCCTTTAATGTCATTTTTCTGTTTCAGGATCTAATCACAATCCTAAATTCCATTATTTGTCATGTCTCCTTAATGCCCTCCACTCTATGACAGTTTCTCAGTCTTTCCTTATTTGTGACCTTGATACTTTTGAATAGTATTGATCTAATACTTTGAAGAAAGTTTCAGTTTGGGTTTGTCTGATGTTTTCTCCGGAAATTATGCATTATTGGGAAGTACAATACAGAGATGATATGTCTTTCTCTGTGCATCATATCAGGGGATAGATGATATCTCTATTTATTACAGGTGATGTTCACCTTGATCACTGATTAAGGTGGCATCTGCTGGCTTTTTCCATTGTAAAATAACTGTTTTCCCCTTTGTAGTAAATATTGGGGGAGAGGTGCTTTGAAACTATGCAAATGTCATGTTTTTGCCTAAGTTCTTACCCACTAACTGCCATATGGCAGTGATTTTTTTCCCTATTCTTCCATGTCTCAATTGGGATTCTGTCTCTTCTCTCTTATTTATTTTTTATTTATTTGTTTAGTTATTTATATTAGTATAGACTCCTGGGTCTTTATTTGGAAGCTCTAATCCGATAGTATTGTTATTTATTTGCTCAGCTTGTTCTAGCTTTGGCCTCTGGGAACAATTTTGGTTGGCTCCTACGCGCGGAAGACTTCCTTTAATATGTCTTGTAGTGTAAGTCTACAAATGATGAATTTTCTCAGCTTTTGTATATATGAGAATGTCCCACTTATAAAGGCTGCTTTTATGATTTCTGGTTCTTAGTAACTTGGCTACGGTATGCTTTTGTGTAGTTTTCTACATATTTTCTTGTGCTTTGCATTGGTTGAAACTCTGGAATCTGTGGGCATATAATTACCATCAAATTCAGAAATTTACCTATATTTCCTTTATTATTTTTATCTCCTTCCTTCTTCTCTTCCAGAAACCCTAATTATGCATGTAATAAGATGTGTGAAAATTGTTTAACAGCTAACTGATGTTTCATTAATTTTTTAAAAATTTGTCTTTAGATAATTTTTAGTGCTATATCTTTTTGTTCACTAACCTCTCCTTTTGTAATGTCTAATCTGTTTAATCACAGTGTATTTCTCATCTCAGACATTTTCATTTGTATTTCCTGAAGTTTATAAAATTTATACATATATATACAAAATTTATACATACATATATATAAAAAATTTCCATGTTTCAGTCTTTCATCTGGCTTCTTGAACAAATGAAATCAGTCATGATAAATACCTCAATGTTCTTTTTACTAATCCTATCATCTGTGTCATTTTTTTGTATATAATTTGATTGATTTTTCTCATAATTATGGGTTGTATCTTATGCTTCTTTGCATAACTGGTAATTTTTAATTGATGCCAAATACTGTAGATTTTAAATTTTGGGGTGCTAAGTATTTTTGTATTCCTATAAATACCCTTGAACTTCTTTTCTGAGATATAGTTTAGTTACCTGGAAATAATTTGATCTTCTTTGCTCTTGCTTTTTACTGTTTTGGGGAAAACCAGAAGAACATTTAGTTAAAGCTAATTTTGCCCAACCACTGAGATAAAACCTTCTGAATACTAACCCAAAGCCCCATAAATTATGTGATTTTTCCACTATGGTTGGTATGAACAAACACTATTATCATTCATATGAGATCACTGGGAAATGTTTCCTTTAATTTCTTCAAGTACTTCTTTCTTGGGTAAATCCTCAAATGAATGCACTGATCAGTCCTCAAATGAAAACTCAAAAGGCATACTCTGCTTATCTCCAGAGCTCTTGCTCTGTTGTGCTATCTCTTTCCTGTGGTCTTTCAGTTCAACCCTTTTTGGTCCCTTGGGGCCCTAGTTCAACATAGGGAGACTGGCAGTAGGCCTCCAAATGGGTTCTTCTTTCTCTGTGCCATTATTTGGAAACTCTCTCTAGGAAGTAATTTAGGGCAGTTGTAGGGCTTTCCTTATATGTCTTCTGTCTTTCAGAGATCACTATCCTTTCTTACCTTATGTCCAATGTCTTAAAATCCACAGTGCTTTATATTTTAATTTGTTTCCTAGTGGTTTTAGGTAGGACAGTAAATTAGATCTTTGTAGCATTATCTTGGCCAGATTCAGTAATTATGTCATACTTAAGTAATAATTTTGTGAAAAAGTTAAACAATAAACCTGGATAATAAAATATGGGCTATGTATGGAAAAAAAAAAAAACCCTCCTCCTTGATATGAGGCTTTTATATGTCAAATTAATGTAAGTTAATGCTGATGTCAGCATATCCTAAAATGTAAGTTCTTTTAGTGACCCTGCCCTCAAAATAAGTTTGAATTTTATATCATAATTTCTCTTCTTTCCTATTCCCCTTCTAATACTGGAAGAATTTGGTCTTTGCCAGACTTGTTCTCAGAACTTCTGTAATGTAAAATTAGAATAAGCTATATATTCAACAAATATTTATTGTGTGTCTGTTCTGTGTTGGGCACTCTTTTGCACATGTGAAACACACCAAGTGAACACAAAAGAAAATATTCCTGCTCTTATGAAGTTTTTATTCAACAGTAAGAAACCAACATTAATTATTGAACATAAAAAATAAGTAAACTGTAGGGGTGCCTGACTGGCTCAGTTGTTAGAGTGTGAGACTCTTGATCTCAGGATTGTGAGTTTGATCTCCACATTGGGTGTAGAGATTACTTAAAAAGAAAACCTTAAGAAAATAAGTAAATTGTATCTTATGGTGGAAATAAATGTGCATATCAGAGAAATAATAAACAAAGGCAGAAAATTACATCAACATCCTTAATAGAGAGTTGGGAAGAGGGGAGGGAATAGTCTGGGGGAGTTGGGAATTTATTATAAGGGAGGCTGTTCAGCCATTGAGGGATGTAGCAATTTGTGGAGAAGAGAAAAGAGTCTGAAGAAGAGTTATTGAACATTTGAAAAGCAATAGAATATACATTTTTCTGAAGTGCACATGCAACATTTTCCAGAATAGATATTATGATGCATTACACACAAGTCGGAACAAGTTTAAGGAGGTTGAAATCACCAAACACCTTTTTCAGCCACAACGATATGAAACTAGAAAGTAAGTACAAGAATACTGAAAAATTCACAAACATATGATGACTAAACAGCATATTACTGAACAACCAATGGGCCAGTAATAAATCAAAAGTGAAATAAAAAAAATCTTGAGAACAATGAAAATGGAAATATAACATACCACACTTACAGCATGAAGCAAACATAGTTCTAAGAGGGAAGTTCATAGTGATAAATGCCTACTTCAGGAAACAAGAAAAATCCCAAATAAAGAACCTAACTTTATAACTGAGGAAACTAGAAAAAGAATAAATGAAGTTAAAGTTAGTAGTAGGAAAGAAATAATAAAAATCAGAGCAGAAATGAATGGAATAGAGACTAGAAAGACAATAGAAAAGATCAATGAACCCAAGAGCTGGTTCTTTGAAAAGATAAACAAGTTGACAAACCTTCAGCTAGACTTACCAAAGGGGGGAAAAAGTTAAAAAAGCCAAATAAATAAAATAAAATAAGAAAGAGATGATACAACTGATACTACAGAAATAAAAAAAAATTATAAAAGACTTTTATAAAAAAGTATACAGCAACAAATTGGACAACATAGAAGAAATGGGTAAATTCTAGAAGCATGAAATCTTCCAGGACTGAAACATGAAGAAATAAACAATCTGAATAGACCAATTGGTGGAAAAAGATAAATCAGCAGTTAAAAAACTCCCTGTACACTAACATCTGCAACCAGACAGCTTCACAGGTGATTTCTAACAAATATTCAAAGAATTAACATAAATCCTTTTTAAATTCTTCCAAAAAAATAGAAGAGGAAGAATACTTACATACTTATTTTATGAGGCCAGAATTACCCTGATATCAAAATCAGACAACGGCACTACAAGAAAGGAAAATTATGGGCCAATATCCCTGATGTATATAGATGCAAACCCTCTCAAAAAATTAGCCAACTGAATTCAACAGTTCACAAAAAGGATCATACAATATGATCAACGGATTTATTGTAGGGATGCAAGGATAATTCAACATCTACAAAGCAATCAATATGATATATCACATTAACAAAAATGAAGGATAAGTATCATATGATCATCTCAATAGATGCAGAAAAAAAAATTTGACAAAATCCAACATCAGTTTGTGATAAAGACTCTTTAAAGTGGTTGCCAGGGGGAGGCAGGGTAGGGAGAGGGTGGTTGGGTTATGGACATTGGGGAGGTTATGTGATATGGTGAGTGCTGTGAAGTGTGTAAGCCTGATGATTCATAGACCTGTACTCCTGGGGCTAATAATACATTATATGTTAATTTAAAAAAAGTAATAAAAAAACCCTTAAAAGTGCATATAAAGGGAATGTACATGCATTATAAAGGCCATATATGACAAGACCACAGCTAACACCAGATTCAACTGAAAGCTTTCCCTCTGGGATCAAGAATAAGACAAGGATGCCCATCCTCACCGCTTTTACTCAATATAATATTGGAAGTTCTAGCCAGAGCAGTTAGTCAAAAAAAGGAAATAACAAGGCTTTTGATTGGATAGGAAGAAGTGAAATTGTCACTGTTTCCACCGTTTTCAGATGGCATGATACTATATTTAGAAATCCCTGATGACTCCACCAAAAAACTTCTAGAACTAATAAATGAATTTGGTAAACTTTCAGGATATAAAATCATCTATATGATAAAAGGCAAATATCCAAAATATGTAAGGAACTTGTACATCTTGATAACATAAAATCAAATAATCTGATGTTTTAAAATGGGCAAAAGGTCTGAATAGACATTTTTCCAAAGAAAAAATATAGATAGCCAACATATGTGAAAAGATGCTGAACATCTTTAATCATCAGGGAAATGCAAACCAAAATCACAATAAGATTTTAACCTCACACCCATTAGAATGACTATCCGTGAAAAGACAAGAAATAACAAGCATGGGTGAGGACGTGGAAAAAAGGGAACCATTATGCACTGTTGTTGGGAAAGTTAACTGGTGTAGCTGCCATGGAAAACACAAAAAATTATAAATAGAACTACCATATGAGCCAGCAATCCACTTCTGGGTATTTAAAAAAGAGAAAGAGAGAGAGAAAGAGAGAGAGAGACAGAAAAGAAGAAAATACTAAGTTGAAAAGATATATGCACCCCTATGTCCATTGCAGCATTAAGATATAGAAGATATAAGAGAAGATACAGAAACAAGATATAGAAACTAAGGTATAGAAACAACCTAAGTGCCCATTGACCAATTAAAGAAATTGTAATATATAAACACACATACAATGTATATGCAAATTTTCCATTTGCAACAACATGGGTGGATCTTGAGGGCATTATGTTAAGTGAAATAATGAAGACAAGAAAGACAAATACTGCACGATCTCATTTATATGTAGAATCTAAAAAAAAAAAAAAAAACAAGTACAGAAACAAGCTCATCAATACAGAGAACAGATTGGTGGTTGCTGAAGGTAGTTGGTGAGGGTGGTTAAAGGAGTTAAAGGTTTAGAGTTCCAGTTATAAAATAAATATATCATGGGGAATGTAATACACAGTGTGGTGACTATAACAAAAATGCTGTATCACATAATTGCAAGTTGCTAAGATTAAATCTTAGAAGTTCTTATCACAAAAAATACTCTATAACTATGTATGGTGGTAGTTATTAGCTACCCTTATTATGGTGATTCTTTTGCAATATATACATATATTGAATCGCTATGTTGTAAACTTGAAACTAAAATAAAGTATGCCAATTATCCCTCGATTAAAAAAAAGGAGTTGCTGGATATATTGAATTGGATTGTCTTAAATTTATCTGAAAGATTAAAATAGAGATTGCAGTTATTTTATGACCCGTCAAATGCTAGAATAGTCTTTCTTGAAAGTTATCTCATGTTGATTCCAGAAAAGTGAAAAGCCTTAGTTTACATGCAAGCTACATGTACACTGACAAGTTGTTTTACACTTAAGGAGTATCTTTTATTTTTGTTTTATAAATGAGGGAACTAAAGCTTGAGCATTTTAAGATCTTGTCAAACTAGTAAGTGATAGTCGGAACTGGAATCCAATTTGACATGTTTCAAAAGCCAATGCTTTTGCTTTTATGTAACACTATTCTTAACCTTATTTATGAGGTGCCTTATAATGGAGGATGTACAGACGTGTTTCCCTGATCTCTGGTCTAAGTATGTCTCTGGATTCTCTACGCCACTTCTAGATGCCATAATGATCCCTAAGCCTCTCCAAAATGTTGGTTTGCAGCTTAGAAGTTTTAGGTTAAGTGATTCTTTTCACAGAAATAATATGGAATAAAGTGAGGGTCAGACAATTATAGAAAATGAGCTAAATCTAGTTTGCTACATACTTTTGTAAATAAAGTTTTACTGGAACATAACTGGGCCTACCTGTTTTCTTATTTTCTATGGCCGTTTTCAGTAGATGGGCCCTTGTGACAGAGACTTTATAACGTGTAAGCCAAAATATATACTGTCCTTTTACAGAAAAAATTTGCTATCCCCTGTATAGAGGATTTTACTTTTATTAGGTCTTAATGGTTTTCAAATGCAGGACTTCGGGTCTATGCTGATTCTCCAGTCTGGTAGATTAATTTGTAATTTCCTTACCACTACATCTTAAGGAATAAGAGAGGAGAGGAGTGCTGCTAGACCAAATGGTCATTACCGCCCAATGTCTTCTCCTTACTGAAAGAAGTTTGAAGAGGCAGTCAGAGGCCTCAGGAATCGTTGTTACTGTTCTTTTCTCAGTTTCTAATATATTCCATATTGAACGAACTAATTTTAAGAATAACAATTCCATGTTCAGCAGAATGTTTGGAATTAGATTTTCTTTTCTATTTTTTTTTCTATTTTATTTATTTATTTGACAGACAGAGAGCACACATAGGCAGAGAAGCAGGCAGAGAGAGAGGAAGGGAAGCAGGCTCCCCACCAAGCAGAGAGCCCGATGTGGGGCTCGATCCCAGGACCCTGGGATCATGACCTGAGCTGAAGGCAGAGGCTTTAACCCACTGAGCCACCCAGGCGCCCCGTGGAATTAGATTTTCAATAATGTCTAAGAAAAAAAAAAAATAATATCACTAAGCCCTTTCTGTTGTCCAGTTGAATATAGACCCCCTCTGAATAAATAACACATTCTTGTAAATAAAGCATTTGTATGTAGAGTAAAACAAAAGTTTATATAGCAATCTTCAGCATTTTGGAAAAGAATATAGATAGACTTTATAAGATGTTGGTATGTTATTACAAGATTGAGATATATCCATTTTGGCAAAAGAGATCATGCCCTTTAATTTTAATTTTTAACCTTTCATCATGAATAAATGTTAGACTTATACACAAGTGACAGAGCTTTTGTATTCTCATGCAGAGTTCTTGTATTCCATGACCCTGCATTTCCTAAGGGAGAAGAACTTACACAGTCATTGTGCAATGATCAAACCCAGGAATTATCATCTGTATAATGCTATTAACTACAGAACTTACTTTGATTTCACTAATTTGTCTAGTGAAAATCTCTACTGAGAATCCTTTTTTTTTTTCCATAGGATTCCATCTTGCATTTAATCTCCTCTAAAATGTGCAGTTCCTCAAGCTTTCTATGTCTTTCATGATCTTGACACTTCTGAGGAGCATTGGTTAGTTATTTTGACATAGATGTATTTATTTTCTTTTGTTAGTGGCAAAGTGAAATGATGGAAACCTAATGTTCCTCCCACTAGGAAAGGAACACACAGGTCTTCGAGGAGCCCCAAAAGCAAATGACTAAGATGTAAGTCCACTGGCAATCAATGTCTGGAGATTTTTCTCCTAGAGGAGAGCAAAAGGGGAAGAGACTGGAAAGCTGGTGTTCTTCCTAAAAGCTACTCTGGTGCATTCTCCAGTATATTTAGATGGCAAATCAGAAACCTACTTATTTTCTCAGTACTGATCTGAATAAAAAATGGACAATAGTCTCATAAGATTGAAATACAATAATCTGACCAGAGAACATTTCTGTCATTTGTAAAGAAGTTTGAGAATGCATATGAAGATAATTATATTTGCATGTTCAGAAAATGACCCGTCTTACTAGATTAATTACTCCCAAATAAGTGGTAAGGTTATTTAAACCACTATCCTTTTAAGAAGACTGAGATTTTAAAAATAGCAATGATGAAGTATAGAGAGGTTTCCTCAAAGCGTTGTAATCATACTGCTATTGAGATGTGAAATGATTACTTATTATTAAAAAATAAATAGCAACCATAGAATTTTAAAAACAATAGGTTATCATTAGAGAAAGACTGTTTCATAGAAAACAGACTATTAGGAAAATATTTTCAGGGAACTTTCCCCATTCATTTAGTACAGTAAATTATTATCCTTTTGTTCACTGTCTATTAAAAAAAATGTCTAAACAACAAGACTTTTTCTAGCTTAATATAAAATAAGTTGTTTCCTGAGGAAGCCTGTTTGCCTGGTAAGAGACAACTTTGCATTTTGTGTAATTAATCTTAACCTGTCAGGTGGTCAAACTCATTAATCAGCCGCGTTCCTACTGGTGAGCTGGACTTGTCGATGAAGAGAAAAAGAACAGGATGATGTCATATCTGCCTTGTTAATTTGCATTCCAGGTTGTCTGAAAAAGGATGCAAAGGAAGGAGAGCATAAAAGAAGAGTTTCTTGAAGAAAAACTTGTTATGCTATCCCATCTTCCTCAATGTTGGTCACAGACACTATCACATTAAACAAAAACAAAATCCATTCCCCTAAGCAACTGAAAAATACGGAACTTAACTCTGTTTAGGTGGAGGCTATAGTGAATCAGCAAATGCAGACTTTAAATGGGTATGATGAGATCTAGAAAGGAGGGACAAAGTACGCTAAAAGGAGTACACACTGGAGTGTGAAAATTAAAAATTTCACTTCAGGAAGTAAAATAGAAGGGAATAGGAATGCAGCCAGAGGATGAAATAAAAGATAGTTCTGCATTGAGCTTCTGAATGTGTTTGATATTTAGCTTCGAAGTCAAAATGTCCCAACACCTATTAACATACTTTGAATGAAATATGATAAAATATTGTGTTAGCATGTCTTAGTGACAATAGCAAAACTGAATAAACTTAGAAGGTAAAATAAAAATTTTCCTGAAACTTCACCTAAATGAAAAAGATTAAGATTTGTAAAAAAGTAAAATATACTTCTAAAACTATGCTAAAATCTAGTTTTTTTATGAGTGATTCAGATGCCACGGATTTTCTTTAAAGCAGACATTTAGGAAATACTTTTTTGTTTGTTTGTTTTTTGAGAGAAAGAGAGAGGGGAGATTGTGGAGCAGAGGGAGAGAATCTTAAGCAGGTTCCACACCCATTCAGAGCCAGTGCAGGGCTCGATCTCACAACCCTGAGATCATGACCTGAGCTGAAATCGAGAGTCAGATACTTAACTGGCTGAGCCACCCAGGAGCCCCAAGAAACATTTTCTTTTTCTTTTTTATTTTATTTCTTGGCTCTTTTTAAATTTTAAATTTTAATTGTAGTTAATATACAGTGTTGTATTAGTCTCAGGAATAAAGTATTGTAATTCAACAACTTTGTATATTTCTGTGCTCATCAAGCTTCATGTACTCTCAATACTCATCACCTGTTTCAGCCATACCCTCACCTTCCTCCCTTCTGGTAACCATCAGTTTGTTCTCTATAGTTAAGAGTCTGTTTCTTGGTCTCTCTCTCTCTCTCTGTTTCTCCCTTTATTTGCTTGTTTTGTTTCTTAAATTCCATAAATGAGTAAAATCCTATGGTATTTGTCCTTCTCTGATTGGATTATTTTGCTTAGCATTTTATTCATGTGGTTGCAAATGGCAAGATTTCATTCTATTTTGTGGCTGAATAATATTTCATTGTGTGCCTATATAATACCACATCTTCTTTATTGATTCATTTATTGATGGACACTTAAATTGCTTCCATAATTTGGCTATTATAAATAATGCTATAAACATAGGGTGCATATATCCTTTCAAATTATTTGTTTTTGTATTCTTTGGGAAAATACCCAGTAGTTGATTACTAGATCATAGGATAGTTCTTTACCAGTGTCTTTACCAGTGGCTGCACCAGCTTCACCAACAGTGCACAAGCGTTCCTTTTCTCCACATCCTCACCAATACTTGTTTTATAAGCTTTTATTTTAGCCATTCTGACAGATGTGAGGTGATATCTCATTGTAGTTTTTATTGAATTTCCCTGATGATGAGTGATGTTGAGCATCTTTTCATGTGTCTATACCACATCTTATTTTACTTACTTTGAGATTTTTTTTTGAAAATAAATGTTCATGTCTTCTGGCCATTTTTATTTTTGTTTGTTTGTTTTCCCATGCATGACACCTGTTTTGTTGAATATATGTGTCACTTATTACTTTCTAGCTTGTTTTTCTCTTTGGATACTAATCCTTTATCAGATTTGTCATTTGGAAATATCTTTTCCCATTCAGTGGATTGTCTTTTAGTTTTGTTGGTGTTTCTTTCACTGTGCAGAAGCTTTTTATTTTGATGTAATCCCAATAATTTATTTTTACTTTAGTTTCCTTAAGAAACATATCTAGAAAGATATAGTTACAGCTTATGTCAGACAAATTATTGCCTGTTCTCTCTTCTAGGATTTTTACAGTTTCAGGTCTCACATTTAGGTCTTTAATCCATTTTGAATTTATTTTTGTGTATGGTATAAGAAAGTCATCCAGTTTCATTTTCTTTACATGTTGCTGTCCAGTTTTCCCAACACCATTTGTTGAAGAGACTGTATTTCAACCCCCCCATTGGATATTCTTTCCAGCTTTGTTGAAGAAGAGTTGACTATATCGTTGTGGGTTCATTCATGGATTTTCTATTCTGTTCTGTTGATCTATGTGTTGATTTTTGTGCCAATACCACATAGTTTTGATCACTACAGCTTTGTAATATAACTTGAAGTCCAGAATTGTGATGTCTCTAGCTTTGCTTTTCTTTTTCAAGGTTGCTTTGGCTATTTGGGGTCTTTTTTGGCTCCATACAAATTTTAGAATTGCTTGTTCTAGCTCTGTGAAAAATGTTGTTATTTTCACAGGGATTGCCTTAGATTCCTGTCAGTGGTATAATAATATTTGTTCTTCTAATCCATGAGCATGGGATATCTTTCCTTTTTTTTCTTTCTTTTCCTTTCTTTTCTTTTCTTTTCTCTTTTTAAGGTTTTGTTTATTTATTTTGACAGAGAAAGAAAGGAAGAGAGCACAGTCAAGGGAAACAGCAGGCAGAGAGAGAGGGAGAAGCTGGGAGCTCCATGCAAGTCTCCATTATGACTTGAGATCATGACCTGAGCCAAAGGCAGATGCATAATGAACTAAGCCACAGAAGAACCCCTGTCTTTTCATCTCTGCGTCATCCTCATGTTTCCAGGAATTTATTGTTTTCTTCTAGATTGTCATATAATTTTGGCATACGTTTTCCACAACATTCTCCTATAGTCCTTTGTATTTATGTGGTGTTGGTTGTTTCTCCTCTTTTATTTCCGATTTCGTTTTATTGAGTCTTCTCTCTCTCTTTCTCTTCAATGTTTATCGAGGTTTATCAATTTTGTCAATTTTTTCAAAGAACTGCTCTTTATTTCATTAATCTCCTCTATTTTTCTGCTTTTCTAGCTCCTTTAGGTATATTTGATATTTATTTCTTGCTTTTTAAGATAGGCCTGTATTGCTGTAAACTTTCCTCTTAGAACTGCTTTTGCTGCATCCCAAAGATTTTGGACCCAATATAGTGTTTTCATTTCCATTCATCACTATGTATTTTTTATTTTCTCTCCTATTCATTTTTTAGTACCATGTTATTTAACTTCCATATATTTGTGCTCTTTCCAGATTTTCTTATTGTCGATTTCTAATTTAATTGCACTGTAGGCAGAAAAGATGCACGGCATAACTTTGATCTTTTTGAAATTATTGAGACTTTTTTTTGTGGCTGTGTATGTGATTTGTTCTGGAGAATGTTCCATGTACACTTGAAAAGAATGTGCATTCTGCTGATTTAGGATGGAATGCTCTGGGTTTATCTGTTAAATCCTTCTCTTCCAGTGTGCCATTCAAAGCCAATGTATCTTTATTGTTTTTTTTTTTTTATTATATCTTTTTTTTTAAAGATTTTATTTATTTATTTGACAGAGAGAAATCACAAGTAGATGGATAGGCAGGCAGAGAGAGAGAGAGAGAGGGAAGCAGGCTCCCTGCCCCGCTGAGCAGAGAGCCCGATGCGGGACTCGATCCCAGGACCCTGAGATCATGACCTGAGCCGAAGGCAGCGGCTTAACCCACTGAGCCACCCAGGCGCCCTTTATTGTTTTTCTGTTTAGAGTATTAAAGACCCCTATTATTATTGTGTTACTATTGATTAGTTCCTTTATATTCATTATTAACCGTTATATGTATTTGGGTGCTCCCATACTGGGTGCATAAATATTTATAATTGTTATGTTTTCTTGTTGGATTGTCTCCTTTATTATTTATGGCATCCTTTGTCTCTTGTTCATCTTTGTTTTAAAGTCTATTTTCTGTAAGTATTCTTACCCAGACTTTCTTTTTACCTGCATTTACATGATAAATGTTTCTCCATCCCCTCTCTTTCAATCTGCGTATGTCTTTAGGTCTGAGTCTTTTATAGGCAGCATATAGATGGAACTTATTTTCTTATTCATTCCACTGCCCTATGTTTTTTGATTGGAGCATTGAGTAAATTTATATTCAAAGTAATTATTGATAAGTATGTATACAGTGCCATTTTTTTTTGTGGTTGTTTTTATAGATCTCTGTTCCTTTCTTCCCTTGCTCTCTTCTCTCACCATAAGTTGGCTTTCTTTGTTGACATACTTTAGTTCCTTTCTCTTTATTTTTTGCATATCTATCACTGGTTTTTCATTTGTGATTACCGTTATGTTTGAATATAACATCTGCATATAACTGTCTATATGAAGTTGATGGTTACTTACGTTTGAACCCATTCTTTACTCCTCTCCTTCCCACATTTTAGGTATATGGTGTCATACTTTACATCCGTCTATTTTTGAGTCCTTTAACTGATTTTTACAGGTATACTTATTTTACTGCTTTTGTGCTTCCTTTGTTTCTTATGCTTACTTACAGTCTTTCTTTTCTATTCAGAATCCCCTTTAACATTTCTTATAGGGCTGGTTTATTGGTCATGAAGTCCTTTTACCTTTTTTTTTTTTTTTTTTTTTTTTAAATAGGAAACTCTTCATCTCTCCTTCCATTCTAAATGATAATCCAGATGCATAGAATATTCTTGGCTGCAGATTTTTTTTCTTTTCAGCATTTTGTATATATCATGCCACTCTCTTCTCACCTACAAAGTTTCTGTATACAGTCTTACAAGGATTTCCTTGTATGGAACTCTTCTCTTGCTGCTCTTATAATTTTTTTCTATATCACTACTTTTTGTCATTTTAATTACTATGTTTCTTGGTGTAAACCTCCTTGCGTTGAATTTGTTGGAGGATCTTTGTTCCTCCTGCATTTGAATTTCATTTTCCTATACCAGATTTGGGAATTTTTCAGCTATTATTTTTACAAGTAAATTTTCTGTCCCTTTGTCTCTCTTATTCTTCTAAGACCCCTATAATGTAAATATTACTGCATTTGATGGAGTCACTGAGTTCTCTCTGCTTTCATTTTGCATAATTTTCCCTCATCTGCCCAACTTGATTACTTTTTATTACTCTGTCTTCCACAATACTGATTCATTCTTGTACTTCTTCCAGCTCACTATTTATTCCCTTTAGTGTATTTTAAATTTCAGTTATTGTGTTCTTCATCTCTGACGGGTTCTTCTTTTATCACTTTAAGCATCTACTTGATGCCCTTTACTCTTTTCTGATGTCCAGTGAGTATCTTTATGATCAATACTTTAAACTATCTATCAAGCATATTACTTCTGTCTGTTTTGTTTAGGTCTCTTGCCGTAATTTTGTCTTGTCTCATTTGGGAGATATTCCTCTGTCTTCTCATTTTTGCCTAACTGTGCGTCTGTTTCTGTGTGTTTGGAAAGGCACCTGTGTCTCCTGCTCTCTAAAGTAGTGGGTGGGTATACATTTTTAACAAGATGGTGATGGTCATCTGCTGGAAGGGTTTGGTCTCCAATGCCCAGACCAGGACTGGCTGAGATGATCCACAAAGCATGCATGCATAGGGAGGTGCAGTGCCTATAAGTTTTGCGCATAATCCTGTTCAACAAGGGGCTGGGCCGCCACTGCTGGCACCTTGCTGGCTGGGTCTTCTCCACCACACACCTGAGGGAGGGACATACAGCCTTAGGAAAGTACACATGTTCTCACAGGAGGAGACCAGCTACCACTTCCAGGATCTAAGTCCTGGAAAGCACAGAAAGCACTCAGTTGGGAGATGTAGTGTTGGCAGGATTTGTGCTAGTCTGCCTGGGAGGGAACTCACAGTGCTGGGACTGAAGTGGGCCTGAATAAAGGGGACAGGGCATGGTGAAAGCAATTTAGGTAGTAATGCCAACTTTGCATTGGTTTGCCTAGATGGCTGTGTGTTTATGCTGGGAGGTAGGAAATAATTGGTGTTTGTTAGTTCCTTTGTTCCTAGAGATGTACCTCAGCAAAACTTGCCCCTCTGGACATGCTGTGCAATTAGTAATTAACTCTCCCTTTAGTATATGCCAGGTGTTTTTCAAACTGCTGCTTCTATGCTCGTCTCTGCAGCTGTGTGTTGGGCTGTCTCTTTAAGGGCAGAACCTCAGCTTCCTCTTGACCTCCTGGCTCTCCCTGAGCTGAACCCACTGATTTTTTAATTTCTAGCTTTAAGTCTCACTGGTTGTGGGAAGTCAAAAACTTCAGACTCTCTGGTTTTCAAAGTCGAGATTGTTATAGAAATTCATCTTCCCCCTGGGAGCATCCCAGTGTGGTAGTCTATTTACTCTCCCCTCTTTGCATTCTCAGCATTATTCCCTGAGATAGTCTCAAGGTCCATTTACCTCCCAACCATGTGTCTGCACTTGCTCCATTTTTGATGAGGCCTCTTCTCTACATTCAGTTGTGGAGTCTGTTCTGTCAGTCTTCAGGTTGTTTTCTGGGTTATTTACACTGATAAGAGTATTATCTAATTGTATCCATGAAAGGAGGTGAGTTTAAGGTCCTCTAACTCCACCATCTTTCTATGAAGTACTCCAGGGAATAGTTTTTTAAATAATCAGTTTTAAAGGAAACACTTGATAGATTATGTTTGTATAAAACCAATCTACTTATCACTAATGAGGAGAAATACCTAATGTAGAGAAATTTTTTTTTTTTCTTTTTAGGTCAGAACCTCATTTTGAAATCTGGAGGCAAAGATACAAAAACAGAAATCATTGAATATTTTATAAATTATCAGACAGTGAAATAAATTCAGGAAAATTCTTAGTTTTCTCAAGTTACACATTCCAGATAAATGATATTTTAATGGGTTTTCAATGGATATAAGTAAACTGATAGATAAGTTCAACTGGCATTTATTTATGATCTTTTTTTTGTCTGTCACTAACACATGTAAGTTCTTTTAAAGTGACTGGTGAAGTATTTTTTTTTAATTTCTTAATTAAAGGGATTCAACTTCTTCTATAATAGACAATCATTGCCTTTTGCCTATAACTGGTTTCTCAGTTAATCAAGTTATTTTTTTCTTGGGAATTTAAGCTGATAGCATATTTATTTGTCAAGTGTTTCAACTAGAAGGGAGGTGACAGGCCAACTAGCACAATTACAATGTAGGTAATGCTATTTATAATCAATACCATCCAACATCAAATGAGCAATATAATGGGTATCACAAAATGACTTCAAAGTAATAAAATAGGGGAGGAGTCAAGATGGCGGAGAAGTAGCAGGCTGAGACTACTTCAGCTAGCAGGAGGTCAGCTAGATAGCTTATCTAAAGATTGCAAACATCTGCAAATCCATCAGCAGATCGAAGAGAAGAAGAACAGCAATTCTGGAAAGAGAAAAACAACCACTTTTTGAAAGGTAGGACTGGCAGAGAAGTGAATCCAAAGCGAAGGGAAGATAGACCCCGGGGGAGGGGCCGGCTCCCAGCAAGCGGCAGAGCAACGGTGCACAAAATCGGGACTTTTAAAAGTCTGTTTCGCTGAGGGACATTGCTCCAGAGGCTAAACCGGGGTGAAGCCCATGCGGGGTCAGTGTGGCCTCAGGTCCCACAGGGTCACAGAAGGATCGGGGGTGTCTGAGTGTCACAGAGCTTGCGGGTATTGGAACAGGAAAGCCAGCTACAGAGACAGAACCTACAGTAGGCTCCCAGCTTGGAGGTTACCTTGAACCGGTCGCAGGCTCGGTGAACTGGGAGCGTGGCCGGAGGTCAGGCAGATGGGAGTAACTGGGCGCTGTTCTCTGAGGGTACACTGAGGAGTGGGCCCCAAGCTCTCGGCTCCTCCAGCCTGAGACCAGGAGGCCGCCATTTGTATTCCTGTCCTCCGGAACTCTATGGAAAGCACTCAGGGAACAAAAGCTCCTGAAAGCAAACCCAAGCGGACTACTCAGCCCGGCCCCTGGTAAGGGCAGTGCAATTCCGCCTGGGCAAAGACACTTGAGAATCACTACACCAGGCCCCTCCCCCAGAAGATCAACAAGAAATCCAGCCAAGACCAAGTTCACCTACCAAGGAGTGCGGTTTCAATACCAAGGAGAGAAGCAGAATTACAGAGGAGGAGAAAGCAAAGCATGGAACTCATGGCTTTCTCCTTGTTATTTTTTTAGTCTTGCAGTTAATTTAATTTTTCTTTTCATTTTTTTTCTCTTTTTATGCTAAACTGTTTTTTTAACTTTTACCCTTTTCTTTTTTAACGTTTTTTAACTAGTTTATCTAATCTATATAATTTTTCTTTATTCATTTTCTTTTTTTTAACTCCTTTCTCTTTTTTTAGTTCTTTTTTCTTTCTTTCTTTCTTTTTGAACCACTTTTTATCCCCTTTCTCTCCCCTCACAATTTGGGATCTCTTCTGATTTGGTTAAAGTATATTTTCCTGGGGTTGTTGCCACCCTTTTAGTATTTTACATGCTCCTTCATATACTCTTATCTGGACAAAATGACAAGGCAGAAAAATTCACCAAAAAAAAAAAAAAAAAGAGGAAGTACCGAAGGCTAGGGACCTAATCAATACAGACATTGGTAATAAGTCAGATCTAGAGTTCAGAATGACAATTCTCAAGGTTCTTGCTGGGCTCAAAAAAGGCATGGAAGATATTAGAGAAACCCTCTCGGGCAATATAAAAGCCCTTTCTGGAGAAATAAAAGAACTAAAATCTAACCAAGTTAAAATCAAAAAAGCTACTAATGAGGTGCAATAGAAAATGGAGGCTCTCACTGCTAGGATAAATGAGGCAGAAGAAAGAATTAGTGATATAGAAGACCAAATGACAGAGAATAAAGAAGCTGAGCTACTGGACCATGAGGGGAAGAATTTGAGAGGTAAGTGACACCATAAGACAAAACAACATTAGAATAATTGGGATTCCAGAAGAAGAAGAAAAAGAGAGGGGAGCAGAAGGTATACTGGAGAGAATTATTGGGGAGAATTTCCCCAATATGGCAAAGGGAATGAGCATCAAAATTCAGGAGGTTCAGAGAACGCCCCTCAAAATCAATAAGAATAGGCCCACACCCCGTCACCTAATAGTAAAATTTTCAAGTCTTAGTGACAAAGATAAAATCCTAAAAGCATCCCGGGAAAAGAAGTCTGTAACATACAATGGTAAAAATATTAGATTAGCAGCTGACTTATCCACAGAGACCTGGCAGGCCAGAAAGAGCTGGCATGATATTTTCAAAGCACTAAACGAGAAAAACATGCAGCCAAGAATACTATATCCAGCTAGGCTATCATTGAAAATAGAAGGAAAGATTAAAAGCTTCCAGGACAAACAAAAACTGAATGAATTTGAAAAACACCAAACCAGCTTTACAGGAAATATTGAAAGGGGTCCTGTAAGCAAAGAGAGAGCCTACAATTGGTAGATCAGTAAGGAACAGAGACAATATACAGTAACAGTCACCTTATTGTCAATACAATGGCACAAAATTCATATCTCTCAATAGTTACCCTGAATGTTAATGGGCTAAATGCCCCAGTCAAAAGACACAGGGTATTAGAATGGATAAAAAAAAAACAAAACCCATCTATATGTTTCCTCCAAGAAACTCAATTTAAGCCCGAAGACACCTCCATATTTAAAGTGAGGGGGTGGAAAAGAATTTACCATGCTAATGGACATCAGAAGAAAGCAGGAGTGGCAATCCTTATATCAGATCAATTAGATTTTAAGCCAAAGACTATAATAAGAGATGAGGAAGGACACTATATCATACTCCAAGGGTCTGTCCAACAAGAAGATTTAACAATTTTAAATATCTATGCCCCCAACGTGGGAGCAGCCAACTATATAAACCAATTAATAACAAAATCAAAGAAACACATCAACAATAATACAATAATAGTAGGGGACTTTAACACTCCCCTCACTGAAATGGACAGATCATCCAAGCAAAAGATCAACAAGGAAATAAAGGCCTTAAATGACACACTGGACCAGATGGACATCACAGATATATTCAGAACATTTCATCCCAAAGCAACAGAATACACATTCTTCTCTAGTGCACATGGAACATTCTCCAGAATAGATCACATCCTCGGTCCTAAAGCAGGACTCAACTGGTATCAAAAGATTGGGATCATTCCCTGCATATTTTCAGACCACAATGCTCTGAAGCTAGAACTCAACCACAAAAGGAAGTTTGGAAAGAACCCAAATACATGGAGACTAAACAGCATCGTTATAAAGAATAAATGGGTTAACCGGGAAATTAAAGAAGAATTGAAAAAAATCATGGAAACAAATGATAATGAAAATACAACGGTTCAAAATCTGTGGGACACAAAAAAGGCAGTCCTGAGTGGAAAATGTATAGTGGTACAAGCCTTTCTCAAGAAACAAGAAAGGTCTCAGGTACACAAACTAACCCTACACCTAAAGGAGCTGGAGAAAGAACAAGAAAGAAACCCTAAGCCCAGCAGAAGAGAAACCATAAAGATCAGAGCAGAAATCAATGAAATAGAAACCAAAAAAAAAAAAAAACAATAGAGCAAAGCAAGGAAACTAGGAGCTGGTTCTCTAAAAGAATTAATAAAATTGATAAACCCCTGACCAGACTTATCAAAAGGAAAAGAGTAAGGACCCAAATAAATAAAATCATGAATGAAAGAGGAGAGATCACAAGTAACACCAAAGAAATACAAAGTATTATAAGAACATTCTATGAGCAATCTACGCCAACATATTTGACAATCTGGAAGAAATGGAGGCATTCCTAGAAACATATAAACTACCAAAACTGAACCAGGAAGAAGTAGAAAGCCTGAACAGACCCATAACCAGTAAGGAGATTGAAACAGTCATTACAAATCTCCAAACAAACTAAAGCCCAGGGCCCGACGGCTTCCCAGGGGAATTCTACCAAACATTTAAAGAAGAACTAATTCCTATTCTCCTGAAACTGTTCCAAAAAATAGAAATGGAAGGAAAACTTGCAAACTCATTTTATGAGGCCAGCATTACCTTGATCCCAAAACCAGACAAGGATCCCATAATAAAAGAAAGCTATAGACCAATATCCTTGATGTACACAGATGCAAATATTCTCACCAAAATACTAGCCAATAGGATTCGGCAGTACATTAAAAGGATTATTCACCACAACCAAGGGGGATTTATTCAGGGGCTGCAAGATTGGTTCAACATCCGCAAATCAGTCAGTGTGATACAACACATCAATAAAAGAAAGAACAAGAACCATATGATACTCTCAATAGATGCTGAAAAAGCATTTGACAAAGTACAGCATCCCTTCCTGATCAAAACTCTTCAAAGTGTAGGGATAGAGGGCACATACCTCAATATCATCAAAGCCATCTATGAAAAACCCACCGTAAATATCATTCTCAATGGAGAAAAACTGAAAGCTTTTCGGCTAAGGTCAGGAACATGGCAGGGATGTCCATTATCACCACTGCTATCAACATAGTACTAGAAGTCCTAGCCTCAGCAATCAGACAACAAAAGGAAATTAAAGGCATCCAAATCGGCAAAGAAGAAGTCAAATTATCACTCTTTGCAGATGATATGATACTATATGTGGAAAACCCAAAAGACTCCATTCCAAAACTGCTAGAACTTGTACAGGAATTCAGTAAATTGTCAGGATATAAAATCAATGCACAGAAATCAGTTGTATTTCTCTACACCAACAGCAAGACAGAAGAAAGAGAAATTAAGGAGTCAATACCATTTACAATTGCACCCCAAACCATAAGATACCTAGGAATAAACCTAACCAAAGAGGCACAGAATCTATACTCAGAAAACTATAAAGTACTCATGAAAGAAACTGAAAAAGACACAAAGAAATGGAAAAAATGTTCCACGCTCCTGGATTGGAAGAATAAATATTGTGAAAATGTCTATGCTACCTAAAGCAATCTACACATTTAATGCAATTCCTATCAAAGTACCATCCATCTTTTTCAAAGAAATGGAACAAATAATGCTAAAATTTATATGGAACCAGAAAAGACCTCGAAGAGCCAAAGGGATATTGAAAAAGAAAGCCAAAGTTGGTGGCATCACAATTCCGGACTTCAAGCTCTATTACAAAGCTGTCATCATCAAGACAGCATGGTACTGGCACAAAAACAGACACATAGATCAATGGAACAGAATAGAGAGCCCAGAAATATACCCTCAACTCTATGGTCAACTAATCTTCGACAAAGCAGGAAAGAATGTCCAGTGGAAAAAAGACAGCCTCTTCAATAAATGGTGTTGGGAAAATTGGGACGGCCACATGCAGAAAAATGAAATTGAACCATTTGCTTACACCACACACGAATATAGACTCAAAATGGATGAAGGACCTCAATGTGCGAAAGGAATCCATCATAATCCTTGAGGAGAACACAGGCAGCAACCTCTTTGACCTCAGCCACAGCAACATCTTCCTAGGAACATCACCAAAGGCAAGGGAAGCAAGGGCAAAAATGAACTATTGGGATTTCATCAAGATCAAAAGCTTTTGCACAGCAAAGGAAACAGTTAACAAAATCAAAAGACAACTGACAGAATGGGAGAAGATATTTGCAAATGACATATCAGATAAAGGACTTGTGTTCAAAATCTATAATGAACTTAGCAAACTCAACACCCAAAGAACAAATAATCCAGTCAAGAAATGGGCAGAGTACATGAACAAACCTTTCTGCAAAGAAGACATCCAGATGGCCAACAGACACATGAAAAAATGCTCCATATCACTCGGCATCAGAAAAATACAAATCAAAACCACAATGAGATATCACCTCACACCAGTCAGAATGGCTAAAATCAACAAGTCAGGATATGACAGATGCTGGCGAGGATGCGGAGAAAGGGGAACCCTCCTACACTGTTGGTGGGAATGCAAGCTGGTGCAGCCACTCTGGAAAACAGCATGGAGGTTCCTCAAAATGTTGAAAATAGAACTGCCCTATGGCCCAGCAATTGCACTATTGAGTATTTACCTTAAAGATAAAAACGTAGTGATCCAAAGGGGCACGTGCACCTGAATGTTTATAGCAGCAATGTCCACAATAGCCAAACTATGGAAAGAACCTAGATGTCCACCTAGATGAATGGATAAAGAAGAGGTGGTATATATACACAATGGAATACTATGCAGCCATCAAAAGAAATGAAATCTTGCCATTTGCGACAACATGGATGGAACTAGAGCGTATTATGCTTAGCGAAATAAGTCAAGCGGAGAAAGACAACTATCATATGATCTCCCTGATATGAGGAAGTGGTGATGCAACATGGGGGCTTAAGTGGGTAGGAGAAGAATCAATGAAACAAGATGGGATTTGGAGGGAGACAAACCATAAATGACTCTTAATCTCACAAAACAAACTGAGGGTTGCTGGGGGGGAGGGGCGTTGAGAGAAGGGGGGTGGAGTTATGGACATTGGGGAGGGTAATTGCTTTAGAGAGTGCTGTGAATTGTGTCAACCTGGTGATTCACAGATCTGTACTCCTGGGGAAAAAATATATGTTTATAAAAAATAAAAAATTAAATTAAAAAAAAAAAGGAAAAAAATAATTCTTTTCTGGCAACAACAAAACCAGGTTGTGTATAATCAAGAAAGTCCATGTGGTTCATCTCCTGATCAAAAATTGAAATTTTCTGTGTCATATAACATAACTGGACCATCTTTGGAGTACATAGGGTTTTCTGTCTATTTCCTGGCATAGGGCTCATTATTTCCAGAGATACTGAGCAAATTCTTCAGCAACCACTACAAACAGACCAGCTAATTTTACTAAGCTCCTAACAAGTGCCAGGAACATGCTCATGGCTGGGGATATAGAGAAATCAATATATTATCCTTGCCTAACAGATACTTTGTTTACAAATGTGAATTTCATATTTGTGACACTGGAGACTGGGTAAACTGTTAACTCAGTGTTACGTAGTGAGGGAGAAGCTATAATGTTAATTACTTTCTTAGAAACAGCAATGTATCTTACAGTCTAAGTGCATTGTATTAGACTGAGATGTTATGTAATTATTATTTCAAAAAACCTATTGCATGATCTTTGATATGTAGGGGTCATAAATTCAAATATGAATCTATGTAATTATTGTAATCAGTGACACAGAGGGGATACCAATGATAAAGGAAAATGAATGAATAAAACTCTATTTCTGTAATTTTGGGGGGATACTAAGGCTATGTCCATAGAAATTAGAGCAAAGTTGATACTATTTCTAATGTGACACACTCATAAAACTCAAACTCTTTAGTTTAGAAATTGGTCCATACTTTGCTTCCCTTAACGTCTTTAACACTTGAAAAAAAAATCATATGCTACCTTAATCTTGCCCGAATTTTGCCTCATTTTCTCATTTTTCTAAACTTTGAATTTGTTGGAATATATAGTGCCATTGGCTGGCTTTGGTTAAAAGTCATCTCATACCATTTCCTTTATTCATTATTTCATATGTAGATGATGACTTTATGAGTAACTTTAAGTTCTTTTGATCCATTTAGGGATATTTGGTATCCCTTACAAAAATTTTAACATAGTACATGGAAGTGTACTATGTAGCCTTTAATAAATAATAGAAAAAAGTGTACTACATAGCCTTTAACAAATAAATAAAGTAGCCTTTCAGGAAGGCTACTTTAATTAAGTCTAATCTTAGAAATAACCTTATGCAGTAGTATTATAAACATTAAATTTAACATTTGTAAGCCCTCCATAGAATGAAAATATTACAAACATGTATTGAAAAAATGTATAAATTATCTAATAAAATGATCTTTTAGGTACAAAATACTGGAGAGAAAGAGAGAGAGAGAATTTCTCTTTCTTTCTGTTATGTAGAGGATGTGAATGAGAAGAGCCTGCACCAAGCGAAATATTGCTCCCCATCTGTCCCATCTTTGGAACATAGGATAATAGAAACAGGCAAGAAAAACACAGAGGAGAGCACAATCACTAGCATTTTAAGGAAAGATGCCCCTGGCAACCACTTTGATTAGATTTGATATGAGTAAATATATTCAAGCCCTAATCAAGGAAGCCGAATTATAGGAAACAAAGACACTGTGCAGGTAGGGATTTTTTTTTCTCATCCTTCTTTTATCTCTTATTATTACAAGATTTTCAAGTTACAAGGGGAAATGTACCAAATGATGACGGAGAAGCCATTTTACTATGGTCTTGTGACCTTGGAGCTGGACAAACCTGAGTATAATTTGAGCTCTGTCTGACTTTTGTGTAACTGTGGTGTAATGTTCCATTGGAGGTTCCCTGGTGAACTTGCATTCTGATATTCATATCCTTGTGTAGTTCCTAATTACACTATCTCTGGCTTGTTCATGTGCTTTTTTTCTGGTCAATGGGACAGACACAGAGACTTCATAAGCACTTGAAAACTGGGGCTTTCTCCTCTAATATCCACCCCTACCACACACACACACACAAAGATGGCAGAATCTAGTTATATGGTGGAGACATGTGGATATTCAGCCCCACTGCCATTTGACTGCGAATATTTAAGATCCCAAACAGAACAGCTGGAAAACTACCTCGCTGAGTTCAGTTCAATCCACAGAGGCATGAACATTAATAAATAATTGTTGTTTTAAGTCACAACATCTGGAGCTAGTTTGCTTTGAAGGAATATGTAACTAAAACTACAACCCTGATCAAATAACTTAACTTCTACAAGTAAGCAAAGATCATGGTCTCACATTTAATAGATGAAGAAGTAAACCAACACGTTACCGTCTTTAAGTTCTATCATTGTTTTTGTCCTGCCTGTTCTTGTTTAACTGATTGATTAGAGAATAGAAATGTGAAAGGTCACTTTCATAAGAACTTGAATTGAGGCCACTTTTTTCCTGGTGATTCTCCTGAGACAATTTTAGCTACATTTTGAAATCTGAGTTGGAAGCATTATTCAAAAAAGTGGTCACCAGTTCAATACTTGTTGTTGAAGGTGTCAAACATGCCTCCTGCCTTTGTGGGAATTTGTAATCTAAAAAGAAATTTGGGCTTGAAGGAAAATACTTAGAAATAGATGTAACAGTTTATGGAGTTTACAGACTTTGGTTAGACAAAACTAGGATAAAGTTTTATTCTTCTCCTACAGCTGACAGTAAATACATTCTGTAACATCACTCTTTCACAGTCACGGATATCATCTCAGGCAGATCTATAAATTTTATGTCTTTTTCAGCTAGAATAGTTTCATTTTAGACGTTAGAAAGTCAAAATCTCAAACCCAGTTCAAAACTTCACATACACTCTCATGTACAATACAATATTTCTCCTTTACTCACCCATCTGTGTTTTTCTATTTACTCTGCTGTTCTGGGTCTTCCTGCATCTGAGTTATGGAGGAGAAAATTTGAAGGGGAGGGGTAATGTGAAGCCACGTAATGTGACTTCATTAACTCTTCAGTGACTAGGACTCTTCTAACTGAGCCACTGGTGTCCTCTGTTATAAAGATGCTTTTCTCCAAAGAAGATTTTCCATTGCCTCTTCCAGGTACTAATAATATGGACCTCTTGAGCATACTGCTCTCCACTTCTGTCAAAAGTGTCAGGTGTAACCCCTTTGGCTTTCAGAGACCCAAAGGCTAATTGTTCAGGACCCCACATTCTGTGAAAACATAGACTGAAATTTCGGCTTTTTGATCACCATCTTATAACAATGATTTCAGCTCACATTCTTTTTGTTTGTTTCATTTGCTTACAAGTAGAAATATTTTATTTCTAAAAGAAAAGCAGCATCTTTAAATATATTTTATTTATAATTCAGTTGTATTTCAGTACTTAGTGCTTTCAGGGTATTAAATCTCATTAATCTTGGAAATTATCAAATGGTTTTTCATTCCTTATTTGACTTGGAGTTGTGGAAGAAACTGTACTTCTTTATAAAGAAAGAAGGAAATCTTTTTTTCCTTTTTAATTTATTTTATTTAATTTATTTTATTCCTCTTCTTTTTTATTCCTTGAGTTTGCTGGTGAGGGCTGATGGTTGAAGAATTAACAAGAACACCTTTCAGTAAGTCCTGCAAGTCTCTTGAGAGCATGGGGATTCAGTTCTGCTATTCTCAGCTTTAGACTTTGGTTGAAATGTCCAGGTAAGTACCATTAAACATCATTTTATATTATATTTAAGTCTCAGAGGGTTCTGTGAAATATTGTAATGAGAAAGGTGTAATCTAAATTGTGAGGCCAGCAAAGTTCTTTTGGAGATGTAAGATTTGATTTGAGACAGGAAAGGTGATTTGGTGTTATCCAGGGAAAAACAGGGCCACTCTAATGTGGGAGAAGATAATATGAATTATATTGTATTGAAGCATCTATGGTTGCTCAATGGAGAGGAAATGTAGGCAGTATGTACAAGTGGGAGACTTTTTCAATTGTCCAGACTGGAGGTGTAAGAGTGTTGGTGCAATGCATGAAAACAACTGGTTCGATTCAAGGAATATCCTGCACATAGAATTGAAAAGACACACAATGGAATGGATATGAGATATAAAGAGAAATATATGTTTGGAGTACTTCTCAACTTTTGGAATTCAGTAGTGGATAGATGTAGTTGCCATTTACCGAGAAGACCAAAATAGGAAGGAAGCACTAGGAGAGGTCGTGAGAGACTGAGAATTTGGTTGGAGAGGGCTATGAATCATACAAATGGTGGATTTCCAAGTCTAGAAAAAAGAGTTAGGATTGGAAATGAGAATTTGAGGCTATAAATATATCCTGAGTAATTCTAAGTATTTATTATTTGGGGTGAGAGGAGGTGGCAAAGCCAGCTGAGAATTAACCATTAGATGGAATGAAGGAAAACCAGGATAATGGCATGAAGTTAAGAGGGCAGGAGAACAGGATGCTGTTAATTGGACTTGGCAACTTGAAAGTCAGGAATGGCCTATGGGGAGCTGGCTGGCTTGCTGGTGGAAGCCACAGTCTTAGTGATTGGACAGTGCAATACCACAGCCATGGCGATTTCCTTCTGACTCTAAATAAGGAAGAGTATAAATCAGAAGGGAAACTCAGACCCTTAATAAATGTTAGAGAGTGGATTCACTGATTTAAGTAATAGATGCAGAATGATCAAGGACCATCTCTATTTTACATCTCTATTTTACCATCTCTATTTTCTCTTCTGACTGCCCTTTAAATACAGGTTGTATTTGTCAAAACACACATGGTGATTTTGGTTTCTCTTTGTCCGTAGGATGTTAGTGATGGGTTGGAAAAGTAGCACAGCTTGTTAAATGTCTACTAAATGTCAATAAAAGGTAAAATGGATTTTTCTAGGTCTAATATCCATGATGCTGCATTTATCCATCTACTTCTCAACCAGAGAGAAAAGTGTATGTCTTACTGTCTCCCTTTATTTGCCCAGAAAGATGAGTGGGAGTATTACAGTAGCTACCATTCTCCAAATTAATTGAACACATTATGTAACTATAAGAAAAATGATCTACTGTCCTGAATATCCATGATGTTCTGGGTCAAAATAATATATCTTAGCCTCCTTTTGGAGGCATGCAAGGTACTCCATTACCAGTGCCAGTATATTAAGCACTTCTTCCTTGATTCTAGGCCCTGGCTCCACTGGAAACAATTTATCCATATTGTCCCAGAAGGAAAAATGTCATACTTTTGTTTTACTGGCTCTGGTACCACCACTGTTTGTACAGGGTGGGCTCATTCTAAAGGAGGTCTCTTACTTAGTTTCTCAAAACTTTCTTATCTGTGAATTGGGGATAATAGCCATTATGAGATAACTCATACAGTTGCTGTGAAGCCTTAATGCCATTTAAGAAAGCAATTTATAAACCATAAAGGAATAAGTATTTTATATTTATATTAATAATAATTAGTATTATAATTATAATTATAAAAGAAAGAAATGGTAATTGTATGAAATGAAATACATGGGGGTCTCTTTCAGATACTCCTTAATGATAAGGAGTACCTTAAATGATATAAAAGAATCACAAGCATTCTGTAGGAAGTCAACTACTGACAAACTTAGAAAGGAAAATGTTGCTATGTCCCTCAAATAACATGTGTGGTACTTTGTTTATGTGTAAGGATGATCATCTTCAATAAGCAAGGATGTGGTCATTAGATGACACGTACTCTTTCCACACAGTATGTTTCTTTCTCTCTACTATAGCTAAAACAGTGACAGGGAATCACTTGGGCTGAAAATGAAAATGATCCCCTCAGTTTTTCTACTACCACTCTACCCCTAAAAACAAATGAAAAGGAAAAAAGTCATTCCAGGGAATGACTTTTCTTAGAGTTAATCCAACAGCCTTCTGTAAGAGACAGCATTAAATTTGTGAAGAGAGGTTATGGGAAAGGGATTAGTTAATTTGGAAAGCAGTCTCCTAAGACTCCCTTGAAGGAGAATGTGGGACACTGTGACTTGGATGTAAATAGTTTCACCCCTTTCCATTTTCTGGGGCTATAAAGGAAAGCAGTCAACTGTATCCCAGTTGAGTCTGGAAAGATCGAAAACCTTGAAGGTTCTTCAAGGGCAGATACTCAAGTTAATCTGACCCAGTACCTGTAAGGAGAACAGCTGTGTGTTCAACTAAGAGCGGGCACTAAAGCTTGACTCCTGGGGCATGCAGCGGGGTGAGCAACCACTCAGGGGTCAGTCTCCATAGAGGAGCCTTCTATAATGGGTCTTGCCAGCATGTCCTGGGAGCCTCCTAGGAGCCAGGCCAGGGAAAGTTGGCTGCAACTCCCCCATCAAACAGCAGGTCCGATGATGGTGGACCAGTGTTCAATAGTGACACCATGTGGCAATGGGCCGTCTCTCAATTTGGCAACTGGGCTTTTAGACCTTTTTAATTTAATTTGGTGAAAAATAAGGAATTATAAAGTATTCGCACCTTTAAACTATAAAGCAGTTCTTACCCATTTCCAAGATTTCCAGCTATTTAGACAAGGTCTTAATTGCTTAGAGGTTCTAGTTTATCAGTTATAAAATTATTTTCTGCCAAAGAACTCCATTATTACCCTAAGCAGTTAAAACTAGATTCTATATTTAGGTGTGTGTGTGTGTGTGTGTGTGTGTGTGTTTCAAAAATGGAATTTGGACTGACTGAACTGTGTTGTTCAGTTGGGCAAGTACATGATTAATTACAATGTGAAAAAGATTTGATTTTATTTAATCTCAACACAAGGAGCATTTTCTAAAACTGCAAAATATCTGCATATATTAGTTTAGGTTAGTCCCACAAATGTGGAAAAAGAAATGATAGGGAGGGAAAAACAGCAACAACAACAAAAAAAACCAACCAAACAACAACAACAACAACAAAAACTAGACATAATATATCCAATGTCTGAAGGGAGGCAAAGTGGGGAAAAGATATGGGAAGCAAGTTTCTCTTTTAATGGTTTAAGTAAAGAGGAAAAGTTTACAAAGTTCTCTGCTTTCTTACCAACAACTTGACTCTTAAGTGACTGAATTGGTATTACAAACATGTATCAGCTGACAAAAACCTCTATCAGCTTACTTTTTAAAGAAAGTAATAAATGCTTTTCATGTCATAGGGAAAGGGCCTGCTGAGAATTCAGTCACAGACAGATCAGGTCGATCTGTCCTATTCAAAGAGAAGTAAAGAGGAAAAATAAAGAAGATCAATTAAAAAAAAATGTTGCATGTGAATTCAGAGCAAAAAGAAATGTTTGAGAAAGTGTTTTTCCTTCTTAAGAAAATTAGTGAAAATAGCATGCCCATGTTCACAGTAGCACCATTCACATTAGCCGTGAAGTGGAAGCAACCCAAATATCCATCCTGGATAGATGGATAACCAAATGTGGTATATACAGACAATGGGATTTTATTCGTCTTTTAAAAGGAAGGAAGATCTGATACATGAAACAACATGGATGATTCGTGAGGACATTATACTAAGAGAAACAAGCCAGTCACAAAAAGCCAAATACTGTATATGATTCCACTTTGTATGAGGTATCTAAAGTAGTCACAGTGATAGAAATAAAAAAGTAAAGTGGAAATTGCTAGGAACCGGAGAGAGGGGTAGTGGAGAGCTGTTGTTTAATTGGTGTGGAGTTTCAGTTTTACAAGATAAAAAGTCCTGGAGATTGGTTGTACAACAATGTGAATATACAGTTGACCTTTGAATGACATGGATTTGAACTGTATGGTACTACTTATATGTGGATTTTTTGCAGTCCAGTAATGAATGTACTTTTTCTTCATTATGATTTTCTTAATAACATTTTCTTTTCCTTAGCTTATTCTGTTCCAAGGATTCAGTATGTAATATGTATAACGTGCAAAATACATGTTAATAGACTGGTTTTGTGTCTGGTAAAACTTCTGGTTAGCCATAGGCTATGGATAGTTAAGTTTTGGGTGAATCAAAAGTTATATATAGATTTTTGACTGCATGGGGATTGACATACCTAGTACTGTTCAAGGGTTAATTATATTTAATACTTTAATACTATTGAGCTTAGAAATGGTTAAGATAGTAAATTTTATGTTGTGTATTTTTTGTCATAACTAAAAATAATTTAAAAATATAACAATAGAGAAAATAAGAGGATGATATGATAACATGTTACATGACCTAAATATCAAATTTAAAAAGAAAATTGAAGACATTGTGTTACAACAGAACTTAAAATATAAGACTAGAAACTAGATTACATAAAGTCAAATCAGTAATAGTAAAACAAAACTAAAAACAAAATGAAATGAACCCACTTCAGATATTTAAAACATTTAAATAATTCTCCAGAATTCAGAAAATAAGACAATGAAGTGATTAAAAACAAGTCATCTAGATAATTGACACCCAACCTGAAGCCAGGAAGTAAACAGAACAAAAGTATTGTAGATAGAAAGATTAGCTAAACAGAAGAACCTGAACTCTGTAGGTTAAACAGGCTTATCTAGTGTTTATTGAAGCAACATGTACCTCAATAAGCAAAAATGAAATTATTGAATTTCAGGGTTTTACAAAAAGCGAGATTTTGCAAGCATTCAACAAAAATAAAACAAACTAAGAAACAATAGAACAAAAACTAAAACAAAAGCTTTCTTATCTACCAAAGGGAGAAAGCTTTGTCTCTGCAGTGTTAAACTACAGAAGAAAGTGATGTTTCAGGGTAGAGGCATGACCTAATATCTATATTCCTAGCCAAGCTAAATGTGAACCAACCCCCAAGATATACTATGGAAATGTTTGTGGATTTAAACATGTATTGAAACTCAGTTCTGGTGTTTTAATTATCCCAGGCTAGCAATGATAAAATACATGAATTTCTGATAAAGGCTGTGATACAGTAGCAGAGAAAATAGTTTCTAGTTTAAAAGAAATCCCCCAAATCTTAGAATATATTAATAGTGTACTTACGTCTTTGAAAAGAAATAAATGAGACCAGTTTCAAAATATTCCATATTTATCATTACAGGGGAAAGATATTTTTGAAAAAAAAAACTGAGTGAACATTTTAGTTGTCTCTGAACCCCACAATAATGAATTACAAGGATCCTGAGTGAGCAGGTAGATTCAGAAATTCTTGGAATTTGAATATATGACCTGAGGTAATATTTATAAATATTTTTTAAAATATTATTTTTGACTTAGTAGAATGGTAGATTATAAAATTATCTCCTTAGGGGTAGATAATGTATTTGTCTACGTACCATCTGTTGACATGATTTTGCTATTCCTCACACTCTTTCTAGAGTGAAGCTTTCCTGAAGGTAATTAGGAAAACTGGACAAAATATGAGTAGTGAGTTTGTTTAGAGAGACTATGCTCCACAGATAATGAGAAATGGACAAAATGAGGATTATTTACTATGGAAAGGAAAAAGGTTATTGTCATCTCCATCTCCTAGGCAAAACCAAGAGAAACAAAATGAAGTAAAGCAATATAATTTGGCTTTGGAGGAAACCAACCTAGAAAGGATTCTAGGGGAGTGCCCAGGTAGCTCTTTGAATGAAAAAATATATAGAACAACAGCAAAAGATCCCAAAAAACACTGAGGAGAACAGATGGGCACTTAAGCCAAGCTCAGCATTCCAAAATATTTTGTTCTATTTTATATTGACCACTGTTAATTCCTCATGAGAGTTTTTTTGAGGCTACTCAAAAAGGTGAGTGAATCTTCACCAGGGTTAGTGGTGTTTTTCATGGTGGCTGTTGAAGAATGAAGAACAGGATATGTCAGAGGACTGCCTGAAAAGGAAGTGGGATACCCAATCGCACAATGAAGAGCATATCTTCCCCACATTTCCTCCTGACAGAAAGCCTTGGCTACTGCCAAAGGCAGGTCGCTGTTCAAAATCTATCAAGAGTTTAATCCCATATGTCATCTCCTATGCCCATAAATTTTGGAATTTGAGATGAGGTTGGCTTTGGATAAGAAATTGAAAAATCCTGGGTCATAAAACTACTGTCAGTACAGTCTTCCAAGAACACAGGATGCAATTATAACTTTGAGAAGAGGGGTTTGGGGTTAGAAAAATGGGGAGTCAAAGTTAAGATTTCAATCTGTTTTCCTCAATCTCGAAAGAAGTATAATTCTAAAAGAAGACTTCTTTCACTAGGAAAGGTATTTTTTTTTTTTTTGTACGTTTTTTTTTTTTT
>NC_081557.1:65557543-65598782 GCF_022355385.1 Mustela nigripes | reverse complement strand
GGCTATTGTGGACATTGCTGCTATAAACATTCGGGTGCATGTGTCCCTTTGGATCACTACATTTGTATCTTTAGGGTAAATACCCAATAGTGCAATTGCTGGGTCATAGGGCAGTTCTATTTTCAACATTTTGAGGAACCTCCATGCTGTTTTCCAGAGTGGCTGCACCAGCTTGCATTCCCACCAACAGTGTAGGAGAAAGGGGAACCCTCCTACACTGTTGGTAGGAAAGGTATTTATTAAGAGGGTGGGAAGGAGAGAAAAGATAGATGGATGGATGGATAGATAGATGGAAGGAGGGACGGAGGGAAGGAAGGAGGGGAGGGAGCTTGGGAGGTTTGGAGGTTGGGCGGGGCAATAAGCAGAGGAATGATCAGAGGCCAAGAGCTATCATTGTTCACAGAATTGGAATAACTTATTTTTGAAATGGAACTTTAACTAATGAGTAGAATGAATCATGGTGTCATTCTCCAAACTCTAATTAGCCCAGGGGGATGTAATAATAACTACTGAGGATTAGCCCAGGTCCTGTCTCCTGTAATACAATTCTATTAGTTGCACATACAACCCTTCATAGGTAAGATAATGTCCCAAATAACTTCACCTTATTTAGCTGAGAAGACAAAGCAGAGTATAATATAACTTAGAGGATAATATTTTAACACAATTGTATCATAAATAGTTAACAAACTAAAGTATAAGACACATAGTTTAATGGAAGTGCTAAGGGAGCTTAAATATATAAAAATGTATGTATGTACTCTTTTAAAAACAGTCACTTTAAAAGATAATACACTTATATAATGATGCTGCCATTGTGTGGAACATATTTTTAAAAATTCAAATGTAGAAGTATATTCAGAACTTAAGCTAAAACCTTTAAATTGGTATGTATGTGTGTATGAATTTCACTCTTCCTAATCCTTTAAAACCCACAATTTATGTGGATTGGGGGGTTGGGAGATTTCTTCACAGCGTGTTCTCCAGAAATCTCTCATTAACTTCTTCACATGCTTTTATATGGCTCACTTTTCACTCTATTTGCTTTTATATCCCCAGTGGCAGTCTTGATTTGTCTTTCATCCCCAGTGTTTAGTATAGTTTTTGATAAATAAATATTTAATGAACATATTTTGTGTGAATAAATTATTTGATTTTGTCATTAAAAATGGGCAACCATCCCTCAAGACCCACATAAAATCTATTTTGTCATTCAACCTGAATAGTGAAATTATGTTTTCCTAATCAGGTGAAATGAAGTCATAAAACAGATTTTCCTTTATGGCTCATCATGGCAATTCTAAATATAAATTTCAAGTATATTTTGGGCATGGTTTGTTGCTGCATGTTGGGCTCCCTAGAAGCAAAGGCTGATATATACTATCTTATAAGGATTAACTTAGTAGGAATCAATACCTGTGAAAGGAAATGGAGAGTAAGAGAAGGAAAGTAGGGGACAGACTAAGATATCAAACTGAAATGAAGACCTGGCAGAGTCTTGGCCAAGTAGATGGGGGGGCTCTGGACAGATAAGCATCTATTAGAGTGTCCTATATAGGGTCAAAGGAATTAGTAGACCCATCTCACTTAGTCATAGAAGGCAGCCTGGCCTTGAAAGAGTATAATCTTGGGCTAGGCCAGTGCAGCTTGGGCCAACCCATAAGAAATGACAATATGCTCATCATACTCCCTACAGCTGGACAGCAAGCCCTCGCTTCTGAAGAAATCTGGGTTACTCACCTCCATGTCTCCCCCATTAACTTTATTTCACCAGAGAATAAGCAGGTTGTGTGAATTAAAGAAGAAAGTGTATATAAAGCCCTGAGCATAGCATCTACCATAGTAAGCACTTGGTATTCTACCTATTATGATTATTATCAAAGTCTATAGTTTGGTTAAAACAAATACTTTACTTTATCCCTTGAATTGAGTCTCATTTCATGAACCAGGTAAAGAAGTCCTTCAGAAGAATGTCCATTGTCTTACATCAACTGCATTCCTCTCCTACTAGATAACTGAGTCGCGGATGTAAAGTCAGGGACTTGCTTCAGTTCTGCCACAAGAATTTCAGAGAGTTATTTTCTCTAGATATCAATCTCTTCTTTCATTGAAGGTGCTTAACACCTTTTCCTTTAGAGTTATAATGATGATGAAAAATATATTTGAAATGCCTAGTGTAGGACAAGGCAGACATTTTCTACCAATGAATGGAACATATTTTAGTGATTTTTATTCTTATTTCAGGCATGTGATTCTAAAATACAATATATCAATGTAATATTGTCGAGTATTTGTGCTGTCCTAAAAATCCTCTGTGCTCCACCTTTCATCTCCCCTCCCCGCCCCCCCCAACCCCTGACCACCACCTAGAAACCACTGATCTTTTCACTGTCTCTATAGAATTGCCTTTTCCAGAATGTCATCCAGTTGGAATCATACAATATTTGGCCTTTTCATAATGGCTTCTTTCATTTAGAAATACGCATTAATGGCTCCTCCCTGTCTTTTCGTGGCGTGGTAGGTCATTTCTTTGTGGTGCTGAATGATATGCCTTGTCTGGATATGCTTTCTTCTTCATTCACCTACTGATGCATACCTTGGTTGCTTCCAAGTTTTCATAATTATGAATAAAGCTGCTATAACCATCCATGTACGGATTTTTGTGTAGAGGTACATTTCTAATTCCTTTGGGTAAATACCAAGGAATGTGACGGCTGGATATTCTGGTATGATTATGTTTCGTTTTGTAAGAAACTGCCAAACTGTCTTTCAAAGTGGCTGTACCATTTTGCTTTCCCGCCAGCAATAAACGAGACTTCTTGCTGCTTCGCATCATTGCCAGCATTTGGTGTCGCCAGTGTTCTGGAATTTGGCCATTCTAATAGGAGAGCAGTGGTATCTCATTGTTGTTTTGATTTGCATTTCTCTGATGACATATGATGTGGAGTGCCTTTTCACATACTCATTTACCATCTGTGTATCTTCGTTGGTGATATGTCTGTTAAAGTCTTTGGCCCATTTTTTAATCAGATTGTTTGTTTTTGCCAGCCTCTTTGTATCTTTTGTAATTTTCATAACAGACCTTTCAGTTAGGGATTATCATTATCATTTCAAAATGTGAAATATTTTTCCTAATCACTGGGGTCTAAGTCAGTTTAACCCTTACCCTTTTGAATCTAAGCCCAAAGTTCTTTGCCCTCTGCCCTGATGAGTCTTACAAGAAACTGACCAACAAAAGTGCCTTGAAACATACAATTAAGACTGGACAAGCCTTTGCAAATTCTTATTCTGGTGTTTCACATTCCACGTGTAATGAAGAAATTTTGGTCTGCTGGGAACCTTACCTTATTGGCTCCTAGTGGGCTTCCATGATCCTTCTGCTCAGACTAGGAAACACAAGCACACTTACTGTGTTCTAAAAAAAATGCCACTGGGAGTGGGGCTGGAGTTCAGTGCTTCCACCAGAAGCAAAACAGCTGTTGCAACCCTGCAGCTTGGGGCAGTGAAACGGAGTTATCAGAGCTGTCAGTGAGCCCCACGAGCTCTGCATTCATGGCCTCACTTCCCACACTGTGCCTCCTGATCTCGGAGGCTTTATTATGATGATGATTCTATTTCTAGTGAGCCCAAAGAACATAAGGGAGATTATTGTATGAGGCACTAAAGGTATATAGGACTTATCCCTCAGAGGACCATTTCAAAGGTTTTAAGTTTCGACCCTACGGATGCTTTAAAAATAATCCAGGGATTTAGAAAGTCTGAAAACAGAGTTATGCTCAAGATAACAGTATGGTACACAACGTCCTCCATTTATCACAAAAGACAGCAAGAGGTCAGGGCATAGTCTCACCTCCAAAGTATAGACTTGGATCTACCAAAGATAGTTGTTTATGGCTGGGGCTTTTGAAGGGTCTGGTGTCACAGAATCATTATATTTTAAAAGAGAGAGAGAGAGAGAGAGAGTGATGGGGAGAGCAAGCAAGAGAAAACTTTTAAGAAGAAACTTGATCCTCTGCAGGGCAGTGAATGACAGCTTAATATTTTGTGTAAAATAATCTGCAGTAAAGCAAATTCATTGTGTTTTTGCAGTAAAAAAAATTGTAATAGGCAATCTTTCTTATTAAGAATAAAAATAATGAGGAAATGTGCATGTAGTGGGTTGGAATGAATTGCTGAGGGAAGGTAGTCAATGTAATTTTTATGCAGTTAATATTTATCAGTGTATTTTTTCCCCAGTGTAACACTGTTTGAATCATTGTTTTTATATGTAACTCTCAATGGCATTTGGGATTCAGTGTACAAAAATATGCTAAAGAAGAAAGTGTTATTTGTATATTGATGTAAAAAGCAAAAGTAAGAAATATTCTGAGTTTTTAAATTCACTTACATATTTATTAAAAGTAATTTTATTTTGCCAAAACTTATATCCTATTTTCACTAATAAAATAGCACCATGTCTCCTGAAAACAACTATTGAAAAACCTGGTTAGAGTCACCTGGGTGGCTCAGTTGGTTAAGTGTCTGACTCTTAATTTCAGCTCAGGTCATCATCTCAGGGTCCTGGGATCCAGTCCCATCTCTAGTCCCACATCCAGCTCTGTGTCCACCAGTGAGACTGCTTAAGGATTCTCTCTCTCCTTCTGCCCCTCTCCTTGTACTCGTTTATGCTCTCTCTTTCTCTTAGATAAATAAATCTTAAAAAAAAAAAAAACTGGTCATAAGCGCATATAACAACTATAAAGCAAGTAATTGAAAATTAAGAAACTATTAAGAAACTATTTGAATTGAAAATTAAGAAACTATTTAGCTATCGAATATGTAACTGTTGTGGCTATAGAGAAGAAAATTTCCCCAAATTAGACTCCTAGAAATATATACAGTGAGAAGAATTCACATTATAAAACTTAAAGGACATTTCTTCTAAGAGATCTAAAATCCCAGTAGGAAGTATGCCTTCATATTCCTAATAGATACTAAGGACACACTTTTGGTTCTAAGATAATTTTAAAAGTTCACAGTATTTTATAGATTCCATTTTTTAAGAGACTAGTTTAATGTACAATGGTAGGTGCATCCTTTACTTTTAGCTCAATAGTTACTAATAAATTGCTATGTTTGCTTTAGCTCTCATGTTCATTTTATTACTCCCATGTATACATATTCATCCTCTTTCTTATGAACCACTTCAAAGCAAGTTGCAGACATCAGGATCCTTCACCCTTAAGTATTTCAGTGTATTATCTCCTAAGAACAAAAATATTCTCTTACATGACCACAATACAGATATTACATTCACTAAGCCAATTCAAAAAGTCCTACCAGTTGTCCAAATAAAATCCTTAATGGCTTTAAAAAAAATTGAAATGCAATCAAAAGCATTAATTCAATTTATTCTCATTTTCTTCTAACAGGAATTCTACATTGGTAGGTGTGTTCTTTTCAGCACATCACATGAGAAGGCATATGATTTTTCCTAGCAATATTATTTTGATCACTTAATTAAAGTGGAATCTGACATGGATGTGTCTATTATACTTATATACTTTTTTTTCCATTTTAATGGTAGCTTTTTCCATTTGCAATTAAAAAAATGATCTGTGATACTTTGGAGTATATAAATATCCTATTTTCCAACAAACTTTTACTAATGTAAAGGAGTTTGATGATTTAAGGATAAATTCTTATCTATTCTTCTGGGATATTGTTAACGTTCTCTCAATATGGGTTCATACTATTTTGTACTCCCAATAGCACAGCCTCCCCAGCAAACTATATTCTCAAGATTTTGCTATTTGTGAATCTGATTATTGAGAAATAGTTCATCAGTATAATTTGCTTCCAAGGATCTGCTTTATTGCTTATTAAATCTGGTTGAACTGCGTGACTTGGGTCTGTAGCTAGTGTTGTGCCAGAGCCATTGGTTCCCAAGAGCTAATTATGCAAGTGTTCCCAAGTCCACATTCCCTGACATTGTTGTGGTAGCTGAAAATTGGCCACAGTGGGACTACTTACTCTGTGGAAGTCAAAAAATGTTACAGTTCAAAGCTCCTCTCATCCCTGGAAATCCACCTGTTAAGTGGTTATTTGTCCACCACTTTTTGTGGCCAAATGGGCTTCCTCATACCCCTTAACTTCCACCCAACCTAAAGTTTGGGATCTACCTGTGGGGAGAATGGGATCAGCAGCCATCTGAGAAGAGGCTAATGATGTGAGCTGCACATTGGTGAGAACAGAGAGCCTATGAGAGGAAGGTTCCCTCTACAAGTGACATATTACCCTCCCCACATAGAAAAATGTGGATGACTGTCTGTCAGTCTCTCACCATTCTAGCAACTACATACATCATTCTTATTCCTGCAGGGAGAAGCTGTTGAAAAGCAGAGGGGATGATTAGTGGTTCCTACCAATTATCTTCAAGAGAACAGAAGTTTATATCTTACTGGCTGGTGGGACCACAGAGAGAATGAGTGTGCAGCCCTCCCCCATCCTTTTATGTTTTTCTTTTGTCACATTTTTTTTTTTCTTTTCCAATAGAACAGATGACAGACCTGAGGTTCAGAAGAAATTAAGTGCTGTTTTGAAAGCCCATCAAATTCAGGGCCAATCTAGGGCTAGACTTTTGAACTCCTGCATTCTAGTATGTCAGACTGAACCTCTCCTGTTACAGAGCATGTATGCTTCTGAGCTGACATGTTACTTGCCCAAGAACAGGTAGCAGGCAAGTGATGGAGCCAGAATTATAAACACAGGTCTTCTGACTTCCAGCTCAAGCAATCTTTCTGGTGACCCAAAGTATCACTGCTCTACACGTGTAATTTTTGTGCTCTTAGCTTCTGAGTGGGCTTTGGGAATTCCAGTCCAGCATCCATGAAGGAAAATCAAATGATAATAACTTTGCCTTGCATTCTTGTAAAAACCAAAAGACATCAGAGTGAAAAAACAAAACCAAACAAAAGCCTGAGCATGACATCCAGACCTGTTAAGTCGGAATATCTGAAAGGGAGAGCCCATCACTGATTTATTTTTCTATTTTAATGTACTTAATTCATTATTTCATTTTTTTTCATGATTTCATTTTAAAGGAGTAAAATTTACATTTTTGATGTAGAGTTCTGTGGTTTTGACAAATTCATCCAATCAGAAAACTACTGCCACAGACACTCACGATATAACTTTTGAGTCAGCCACTATCCCAAATCTCAGCCTCTGGCAACTGCGTATTTATTTCCTGTTACTAGTTTGCCTTTCACGGATATAACAGGAAAGGAATCATGCAGTACCTAACCTTTCATGTCTAGCTTCTTTTACTTACAACAATGCATCCATATTGTTGCGTGTCTCAGTGATTTCCTTTTACTGCTCAATATATATGACTGAACTACATTTTGTTTTTTCATTTATTGTTCAAAGATACGCTAGGTTGTTTTCAGTTGGGGTAATTATGAATAAAGCCATGATAAACATTCATACACAAGTTATTCCTTTCAGATAAATACATGGAGTGGGAAGGCTAGATATGAGAAGTAAAGGCTTATCGCATTATAAGACCATAGTAAATTGTTTTACAAAATGTCTGTAGCATTTTGCATTTGCATCAGTATGATGAGAGCTTCTTCCCTAGCATTTTATATTGTCAGGTTTTTTCCTTAAATGTATCCATTTTAATAAGTTGCTTTTGCTTAGTGCCTAATGATGATGAGCTTCTTTTCATGTGCTTCCCACCCATATGTTTTCTTTGATGAAGTATCTGTTCAAGTCTTTTTGACTTTTTATTTTATTTTATTTTTATTTTCTTGTTATTGAATTGAAAGGTTTGTGAATATTCTGGGTAAAAGCCCTTTATCATATATGTGTTTGGCAAATATTTTCTCATGTTTTATAGCCTTCCCTTTTCATTTGTAAACCTGTTTTTAATGGGTACTTTTTAAATTTTGGTGGAATCCAATTTATACATTCCTTTTCTTGTATGGATTATGATCTGGGTATTATATCTAAGAAATATTTGCCTAATCCAAAGTCACAAATATTTTATCTTATGCTATTCCAGACATTTAAATTTTTAGGTTTTAGGATTTGGTCTATAATCAATATTGAGTTAATTTTTATATAAGGTGAGAAGTATGGATTGACGTTTTGTTTATCATTCCTTCTTTCCTTCCTTCCTTCCTTCTTCACAGAGCTGTCCAATTGCTCCAGTGAAGTTTTTTTGCATTTTCTCCATGGAATGTCATTTTTTATTAAAAATCCAGTAGCCGTAAATGTATGGGTCTATGACTGGAATCTCTTCTGCTCCATTTCAGTATGTACCTGGACTTCTGCAAATATCACACTGTCGTAATTGCTATGTAGATTTATATTAGATTTATAATAAGTCTTTCAATAGGGTGGTTAAGTCTTCCAAAATAATTCTTTATTTTTAAAGTTATTTTAAATACACTAGGATCTTTACTTTCTCAAACAAATTTTATAATCATTTTATGACAAAAAAAGTCTTCCTAGATAATGATTAGGATTGTATTGAATCCATAGATCAGTTTGAGAGATGTGTTCTTAATTATTTGTGTCAGCTTGGCTGAGCCATGATGTCTAGATGTTTTGTCAAACATTATTTTGGATGTTTCTGTGAGGCTGTTTTTGGATGAGATTAAGATGTAAATTAGCAGTCTTTGAGTAAAGCAAATGGCTCTCCATAATGTGGGTGGGCCTCATTTGATTACCTGAAGGCTTGACTAAAATAAAAGCATGAATTTCCCCTAAACAAGAAGGATTTCTGACAGTCAGTCTTTGGTCTGGAATGCAATGCTGGACTTTCCCTGGGTCTCCAGAATACCTATCTACCTTGTAGATTTTGGATTTGCCAGCCTCCGTAATTGCATGCATCAACTTCTTTTTTTGTTTGTTTGTTTTTAAGATTTTATTTATTTATTTATTAGAGAAAGAGAGAAAAAGTGTGCATGAGCAAGGGAAGGGCAGAGGGAGGGGAGAGAGAGAATCTCTGGCAGACTCCTTACTGAGCACAGAGCCCAATGCAGGGCTCAATCCCATAACCCTGAGATTATGGCCTGAGCCCAGATCATGAGCCTACTCTCAACCAATTGAGCCACCCAGGTCCCCCTGCATGAGTCAACTTCTTAAATCTCAATCTCTCTCTCTCTCTCATTCTTTCTACACACACACACACACACACACACACACACACACACATCGTTGCTTCCATCTCTCTGAAGAACCCTAATAGAAGAAATTAACGTCTTAAAAATATAATGTTTTCCAAACCATGAATACAAGAATTCTCTCAATTTGTCCTTGATACCCTTACCCTCACTTTGTTGTTTCCAGTGTTCATATCTGGCATATATTTTGTTAGATTCATATTCATATTGTGTATTTCTCCTTTGAATTCTTTTGGATTCATATATTTTGAAACTCTGTTTTTAGGTACACACCTATTCAGGATTGTTGTGTCTTTTGCTGTATTCAACCCTTTACCATTATGCAAAGTATTTCTTTCTTGCTGGTAGTATTCCTTGTTCTGAAGTCTCCTTTATCTGATAGTAATTTAGCCATTCCAACTTTCTTTTGATTATTGTTTTCATGATATATTCACTTTATTATTTTAATTTTTACTCATCTATTGAAAGTAGATTTATATAGACAGATAGATACTATTTCTAACTGAATCTGACAACCTATTTTATTGCTGTATTTAAAACACTTAGATTTAATTTAATTCTTGATATGGTTTAAAATTTTACTTTCTGCTATTGTTCTTTCCAATTTTAATAGTTGTTTTCCTTTTTCTGACTTCTTTTTGAAATTTTGAGTGTTTGGGGGCACCTGATGGCTCAGTTGGTTAAACATCTGGCTCTTGATTTTGTCTTAGCCTTGATCACAGGGTCGTGAGATAGGCCCCAAGTCAGGCTCCCAACTCAGCGTAAAGCCTCCTTGAGATTCTTTCTCCCTCTCCCTCTGTACCTTCCCCCACTCATACTCTCTTTTTCTCTCTCTAAATAAATAAACAAATATAACCTTTAATAAAATAAAAGAAAGAAATTTTGAGTATTTTAGTACATTTTAATTTATTTATTGGTTTTTGGCTGTATCTATTTTGTCATTTGATTGATAAATTACAATATATATATTTAAACTTCCTCAGTCTATTTAGTAAGTTAATATTTTATCAATTTTATAAAAAAATAGATGTCTTATAATCTGTAGGTCTCTTAACATCTCCCCATATTATAGTTATCATATATATTCCACATACATACCTTAAAAATGTGACCAAAAAGCATTACAATTTATACATTCTGATCTCATACATATTTTAAAGAATGTTTTGAAATATTTAACATTTCTAATGCTTGCCTTTCATTCTTGGTATTCTATGTTTCCCTCTTGTATCATTTAGTTTCAGCCTGAAGAACTTCCTTTAATATTTCTTTCACAGGAGGTCTACTGGCTGAAAGTTCTCTTAATTTTCTGTCATCTGAGGATAACTTTATTTTCTCCTTCATTCCCCAAAGGTATTTTCTTTCAGTCTAGAATTCTGGGTTGATATTTTTTTCAGCACTTTAAAGTTATTATTACTTCACTTCTAGGTTCTTGGTAAGAAAACCCATAGTTTTCAAGTTGTCTTCCCCTATATGTAATGTATCACTTTTATCTGAGTGCTTTCAAGATATTTTTCGTGTTTGTTTATAAACTATCAGAGCAAAATTATGTTTTTATCCTGTTTTGTATGTGTTGAGCTTCTTGAATCTTTAAACGTAGATTCTTCTCTATGTTTGAAATGTTTTCAAACACTGTTTGAAAATTCACTTTTATGTACACCGATTTCTCTTTTCATTCAGGGACATTAATGACATTATATTATAGTTCCTTGGCTTTCTTTATTTAGATAAAGATTAGATAATTTCTACTGACCTACTTTCAATTTCACATACCGTTTTTTTTTTTTTTTGTCTTTCCATTCAGTTATTTAAACCCATTCTATTGTTTGTTTGTTTGTTTGTTTTGTTACTAAAAAAAAGTACTTTTCAGTGCAAAAATTTCTGATTGGTTCTTTTAAAAATCATTTTATTTCTTTCAGGAACTTCTATTATTTCCAATTATTTCAAATGTATTTTCTTTTACTTCATGAAGCATAGTTTTCATAGTTACTTTAAAGCTTTTGTCTAATTGTGATGGGCTGAGTTGTGTTCCTCCAAAATTCATATGTCAAAACCATAGCTCCCAATGTGACTTTTGGGAGGTAATTAGGTTAAACAAGGTCTGATAGGACTGGGGTCCTGGTAATTAATAGGAAAAGACACCAGAGATTTCTGTTTCTCTGCATATATGCAGCTGTATGGTTAAAGGCAGACATTTACAAGCCAGGAAGAGATGCCTAGACACCAACTTCAGTAGCTCCTTGATCTTGGAGTAGGAGGCTCTGGATCTGTGAGAAAATAAACTCTTATTATGTTTAAGCTGCCCATGGTGTTATGACAATTCAAGCAGACTAGTATACTGATAATTCCACATTTGCATTATCTTCAGGGTTACTTAGTATCCATTGATTAAACTTTTCCCCAAGAATTAGTAAAACATCTTTGGTTCTTTTTGTATCAAAAATTTTATAATGTATTCTGAACACTTTGAATTTATGTTGTGTAGGCTCTGAAGCTTTTTACACTGGTCTGGAGACTTTCATCATTCAATAGCGTCTTAAGAATTTCAGTGTTGGGGCTCCTGGGTGGCTTAGTGGGTTAAAGCCTCCTCCTTTGGCTCACGTCATGATCCCAGGGTCCTGAGATCAAACCCCACATCAGGATTTCTGCTCAGCAGGAAGCCTTCTTCCTCCACTCTCTCTCTCTGCCTGCCTCTCTGCTTACTGGTGATCTCTGTCTGTAAAATACATAAAAGCTTAGGGGCGCCTGGGTGGCTCAGTGGGTTAAAGCCTCTGCCTTCGGCTCAGGTCATGATCCCAGGGTCCTGGGATTGAGCCCCACATGGGGCTCTCTGCTCAGCGGGAAGCCTGTTTTCCTCTCTCTCTGCCTGCCTCTCTGCCTGCTTGTGATCTCTGTCTGTCAAATAGATAAATAAAATCTTAAAAAAAAAAAAAAAGAATTTCAGTGTTGAATATACTTAGGCTTGGTGATTATATTAGAAAGGGGCATCCAAGAAAATTATCTTGATGTTGAGTTCACATGATAGGAACAAAACTTTGACCCATATTGTCCAATTTTGCTTGATGTAGTTAAGTGAAGTTGATAGACTCTTCCTCTATCCAAATTACCTTTCCTTCCATTACTGGCATCTGGTAGATTGGGACCAAAGGAAGTTTCAATAACGTGAGGTAAATACATTTCACAATGCTTTTGCAATATCAGTTGGTTTGTTTTGTTTTGCTTTTAAAGATTTTATTTATTTATTTGACACAGAGATACCGAGAGAAGGAACACAAGCAGGAGGAGCGGAGAGGCAGGCTTCCCACCGAGCAGGGAGTACAACACAGGGCTCAATCTCCAGACCCTGGGATCATGACCTGAGCCAGACACTTAAGTGACTGAGTCACCCAGGTGGCCCAAGATCGGTTGTTTTAACTAATTGTTATTTTTTTTATATGAGTATACTCCCTAAGACATAGAGTGATATATTTATATATAATTTAAAAATAAATTCCTTCTGTAGTTAATAACACAAATGAATTTCTCAAAAGTATGTTAAATTCTGTCTTTTGTAGCAGCACAATATTTGTGATATAAAATATGATATTTTTAGATTTATGTAATAAAAAATATTTTAAAATCTGATAGGCTTTGAAATCTCAGCATTAGTTGCAGAGTTATGAGAGTAAAGTCCAGCAAACTGCAACAAAGTCTTGCTTGTTGCTAATATAAATTAACAATAGGACAAGAACAAGTATTTTAACGCTTACACCAATTCCCTACCATTCCAAATTACACTAGTTTAACAGAATATCAAATTGCGGTGATTTAAAGGCCAAGTTGCCTATAGTCTGCAGGACTTCTGCTACTGAAGATGAAGGCAGAGAAAAGCCTATTTGTACTTCAACCAAGTGGCTTAGGAATGACTAGATTGTGTGTGTGTGTGTGTCTGTGTGTGTGTGCGCGCGCGCACGTGCGCGCATGCGCCTGTACACATACACGCACCCGTGTAGAACAAAATAGGCAATCTAATTCCATAGAATTCAATAAGCCTTTGGAATGCAAATTTTAACTGTCAAATCTTAATTAAAATGTACCAGTCAGCACTATTTAAAAATTGGAAGAGAACTAAGTGGTGGGTTGTTAGAAAATGTGCAACTTGCCTTCTAAATAGAGTAGGTAGGCTGACAGGTATATAATTAACATCACATCAAGTGAAGGACAGGAAGCCTACTGTATTTCCTTGAAGGGAGGAGCTTCAGCAATTTCCAAGGCAGGGAAAAAGGTTCTTCAATCAGAGTTAATTTGTAATTTCTTTTATTTCTACAGAGAATCTACTCTTTTAAATTGAACTTCCCTGAACCTTAGAAATCAGTGACATTTGCAGAGTTGAGGTTTTTATTCTAAGAGGTTAATATTAACATAAATGTTTAGGCACCTTATGTCAGCTAGAACACTTTCTCAGTCTTACTGGACTTCTGGTATCTTTGGGTCACAGCCCTCTTCATCTTAACTTTTTTGTTGTTGTTGCTCTATATTATTTCACTCCTACATAAGAAGGTAAACTAGGCAGCTTCCATTTAGAAGAAAGAGAGGTTTTAGTCCCTAATGTTATTTCTATAGAGAGAATTAAAATCAAGATCTAAACCACATCTTTGGCAATGATATTTTTACCAGGAAAGTGTAACTTTCCTAGGTTGAAACTAGTTTGGAGTGGATGGTAAAAAAAAAAAAATACCTTGTTTTTGATTTCCCTTAGAATTGTTCACTAGTATGAATCTTTCTAAAGAGAATATTCATGAGAAAAAATTTCATCAGGATACGATAATTAGTCAACCCACCATAGGAAGCAAGATTAAAATTACTTCAAAAAGTAGTCCTGCAACAGGTAGGTCGGGGTAGGGACTCCTTAGAAAAAGTCTGGAAAAACTAGATCACTTCGGAAAGTGAGTGGGTTTGGATTCTAGGTATGGGATCTTGACAGGTGAGATTTGGAATAAGTAGGAACTGTACCAGCACAGAGGAAGAAGGTGGATATAACACTAATCACACTGATTTCTATAGGACATGCTGGAAGTTCAGGGTTCGTACAGGGTAGAAAGATCTATGAACATCTGTTTTAGAATAGTGCTTTCACTTTCTGACTTTATTGCCTCTATTTCCAGCACATACAGAGAATTTTGAGAACTAACAACTTAGGTATACAAAATTTCAGTTTCTAACTGCAAATTTGGAGCTAAAGAAGGCAAACCTTTTCTCAGTTCTCTATGGTACATGCTGTCAACTTGGTGCATTCTAGTGATGGCACCGATTCAATTATTCACCAACGTGGAGTCACTCGCAATAGTGCTGATCCTTATTGAACTAGGGATTTGAAATATAAATGCAAAACAAAACAAAACATAATAACAAGCTCACAACTGGACCACTTTATCTTTCCATTCCTCTTGCATTTTAAAAATTAAAGCTCTAATGTAGAGTAAATAATAAATGGCTCTTGTTATTGTAAGCTCTTGCTATGGACAATGTGAGGGGAAAAAAATCACAGTGTGCAACCTCCAGCTGCTAATTCCTACACACTTCATTAATTACTCAGAATTCAGACAAGCAGGATATTTAATTAGTTTCTCAAATGCAAAAAAAAAATAATAATAATAACATTTAGCCACCACCATGCAAATACACATCATAGTTGTAGCAGAAACATTTTTTGACAGGAACCCTGTAGACAGTAAAATGTCAAGTAAATCAAACCTTTGACAAAATAAAACCAGTGTGTGTAGTTGCCAATGCAACCTAAAATTGAGGAACATATCTACAACAAAGAGACATGTATAGTAAAATATCATTTGATTTTGGGGCTCCATCAGACTTGCTCAGGGTGTCTGAGAGTAGCTACTATCACTTCATTTATATCTGGATGATTGTCAGTCTGTCTTTGGGATAACCATGGATTCCTCATTTTCCTTTCATACACCAGAGATTTTCAATGAAAGGTGGATTAAGTAGCTCATTCGGTCAGCCTTTTAAGAAATTCCATGACTTCTGAGTTTCAGGATCTTAATCATGCTCTTGATGGCAAGTACTGTGATGGAGAAGGAATGTTCTCAAACATTTGTGTTGAGAAAATGTTCAGGGTAAATTTGATCCATGTCATTCCTCCAGTCGTAAATAGTTCTCCAGAGTTTCTTGAAGTGGGCAGGGAAGTGCAATGTAGACCATTCAGTCCTTCATTCATGAAACCAATCAGCCAATCATTGATTCATGAAACAAATATTTACTGAATGTTTATGTGTGTCAGGCACTGTGCTTGGCTTTGGTGAAAATGATGATAGAGAAAAGATGACCCTTGTCACTGGAGATCTTAGAATTTTTTGAGAGGAGGAAGAAATTGAGTTATTAGAGATAGATTTCTAGGCAGTTAACAATGTATTATGAGGAGGCAGTGGTACAGGATATTCTGAACATAAGGTTAAGATGCTTGGCCCAGACTTGGGGTGTATGTGTGTGTGTGTTATGAGGGGTGTGTGTGTGTGTGTGTGTGTGTGTGTGTGTGTTATGGGTGTTGCTATGTAGGGTTTTCAAAGATTAAGTTAGGGCCTAAGGAAAAAGTAATAAATAGCCATTGCAGATGGAGGAGGGAGTGGCGTGGTCTAGGCTGTGAAAATAGAATTTTGAATAGCCTGAATGTAAAAGAAAAGTTGACATGGGGTGCCTGGGTGGCTCAGTTGATTAGGACCTCTGCCTTTGACTCAGGTAATGATCCCAGGGTCCTGGATCAAGCCCCACATCCGGCTCCCTGCTTAGTCGGAAGCCTGCTTCTCTCTCTCCCTTTGCCCCTCCTTCAGCTCATGCTTTCTCTCTCTCCTTCTCTCTCTAGTAAATAAATAAAATCTTTTAAAAAGATTAAAAGAAAGAAAAGGTGACATGTTTATATCACTTTATAGTCAGTAAAATCAAATTCTAAATATAAATACAATTCTTTGTAATTGTCACAATTATAATTATCACAATTCTTTATAATTCTCAATATAAATATATATTGAATAAAACTGAGACAAGTTAACATTGAAAATGATAACCAAAGAAGCCCCGTATCCTTTTAAAACATCTTGAAAAATGCTGATATCTTTGTAGAATATCTCCTGTGGCCACTAAGTAGGGCATATGTAAACTATTTTACACGTTCAAACTTCCTAAAATTCCTCTTGACTTATTCCTTTGCCCCTAATCCACCTTCCCTTTCTTTCCTTTAAATTTTTTCACCTGTTTCTCTAGTTCACTAATCTAAATAGCTTTAGCCTTTCTAGACTTCTGTGAATTCCTTGGACTTAGATCAGTGAGCAAGTACTCCAAGCACAGACTTCTGAAATACTGATTAAAAAAAAAAGATCCCAAGAGACAGAAAGGAAGACACAGGGAAAGGAAGTGACAGTCATGAGAATGTCCGAGTGGAAAGCTTTGGTGGAAAGATCATAGTCTTTGGAATCATGTACATGTAAATTTGGTTTAAGGCTCTGTAACTAATACCCATTGTTAAATCATGTAACCTCTCACAGACTTGGTTTTTCATCTGACCATGGGACAAATAATGCCTTCCAATGTGTATTATTAAGGTTAAATAAAATGTGGTGGGTTGCAAGATATATTTAATTATTTGTATATATCTGTTGCTTGTTAATAATTTAAGTCCAAAAAGGTTGAAATTATTTTTTCTTAACTGTTATATACACAAAGATAAGAATAGTACCTTCTTTGATAAATGCGATGGATAAATAAACAAATAAAGTAATGAATACACATGAGTTCCCTAAATTCTCATCATGGAACAAGGGGAAAAAAAAGAAAGAAAGTGAAAAGGTGGCTGACTTTACCACCAGATCACAAAAGTGAAATAGAGCTCTGCTATGGCTTTCCTTCTAAAGTGCTATGTTTTTGAAATCTATTAGTTTTAATTTTATTATTGAGTGTACACATTGGTGATCTATTAAGAGATAGTACTTAAAGATACAGGCCATTTATACTTTAGTGTAATAATCATTTTATTTTATTTATTTGTTTAAGATTTTATTTGTTTATTTGACAGAGATCACAAGTAGGCAGAGAGGCAGGCAGAGAGAGAGGGGGAAGCAGGCTCCCCGCTGAGCAGAGAGCTCGATGTGGGGCTCGATCTCAGGACCCTGAGATCATGACCTGAGCCAAAGGCAGGGGCTTAACCCACTGAACCACCCAGGCACCTGTAATAATCATTTTAGATCAAGTTTTTCATTTGGGTTAGGTGAGAAGGTTACATGAAAAAAAGTATCTTTGTTGGAGGGAAAATGGCAGAAAGTAGATAAACTTGATGCTTAAAATAATTCCTTCCTTCAGGACTTCCTACAGAGTCCTGAAGATGCTTCAGTAGAAAGCCAGGCCTAGTGGGAAGAAAAAAAATGAAGAAAAAGTACAAAATAGCTCACATTGCTTTTGTCTAAAATTTTATGAAATTTAGAGAATTAATTGTAATTTTCCCTCAGTATTTCATTCCTACAGGTTTCAAAATGCTAATCTACTTATGTGCCATTGGGCATATAGGAATTCATATTCCTCTAAAGTAGGCATAGTTATTCCTATTTTAAAGATTGGGTGAATAGGACTCTGGAAGGTAAGATACCATGCCTAAAGTCACCCAGGGAGTCAGATGAGAGCCCTGTATTCAAACTCAGACCTCCCAACGGCATAGTCTTTTTTTTTCTACTATTAGAAGTTTGTTTCAGTATCTGAGTATCAAAAATAGGTAGTTGTTGGTGATACCAAAGACATAATTCAGTGTAGTTCTAGCCTTGGGGAGATGAAGGTACAGTATTTCTCAAATACTGCTTTAATAGAGGAGTCTTTGTAAGCTCTGATAGTAATTACATAAGAGTAACTTGTTGATTTAGTCCTGAATTTTGGGATCAAGTTTGACAATTAGAGAAGCTAAGGGTATGGAAGTTTTTATAAGCTATTGGGGAGAGTGAAATGCCATTTCAAAAGGACTTTTCTTGTTTAATTAGTCTTGGGCTTTCTTTTTTTTTTCCTTCCCCAAAGAAGTTCAGGCAAGACAAAAGAGAGTTCTCATGGACATGCAATGTGTATGGATGTGTGTATGTCTGTGACAGAAGCTATTTTTAAAATTCATATCCTATCTGAAAAAAGAAATTAGTGTTTGGCCCTTATTATTCAGCAATATTTTAATTGACTCATAAATAGTAAAATAACTATGTAATTGCTTTATCTTAAAGTACAACATAGACAGAGTGTCTATAAAGTCATCAAACCAATACATACTCACAAGAAAAACAATGGGGGCATCTGCGTGGCTCAGTGGGTTAGGCCTCTGCCTTCAGCTCAGGTCACGATCTCAGGGTCCTGGAATTGAGCCCCACTTCGGGCTCTCTGCTCAGCAGGGAGCCTGCTTCCCTCTCTCTTTCTGCCTGCCTCTCTACCTACTTGTGATCTCTGTCTGTCAAATAAATAAATAAAAATCTTTAAAGAAAAACAATGGAATAAGAGATATGTAGTTTTAGGATATTCAGTTTTTCCTATATCAATTAGAGAACTTTTAAAATTAATAAAACTTACTTTTAATAAAAATTGTGTAATTGTGTAAGTCAATCAGAGAAAGATAGTTATTACATGATCTCACTCATATGTGGAATTTAAGAAAGAAAACAGAGGATCATAGGGGAAGAGAGGAAAAAGTAAAACAAGATGTAACCAGAAAGGAGACATAGGAAACTCTTAATCATAGGAAACAAATTGAAGGTTGCTGGAGGGGAGGGAGGTGCAGGGTTAGAGCAATTGGATGATGGACATTAAGGAAGGCAAGTGATGGAATGAACACTGGGTATTATATTAGACTGATGAATCACTGAGCTCTACCTCTGAAAGCAATAATATATTTTATGTTAATTAACTGAATTTAAATTTAAAAAAATTAAATATGTAAATATGAAACAATGAGGGGCACCTGAGTGGCTCAGTAGGTAAAGCATCTGCCTTCAGCTCAGGTTATGATCTCTGGGTATCCTGAGATCAGGCCCCATGTCTGGCTCCCTGCTCAGTGGGGGTGAGGGAGTAGGGGGGTCTGCTTCTCCCTGTACCCCTCCCCCCCGCTCATTTTCTCTCTCTCTCTCTCTCAAATAAAATCTTTAAAAAGCAAGCAAGCAAACAAAAAACAGTGGAAGATTTTTTCCCCTCCTTATTTCTTGAACTAAGTGAGCTGGAAACATGCTGGCCTGAAAAAAAAGAAAAAAATAAAGAAAAGAGACTAACTCTAAGAGTAAATTTTAATGAATTATTTAAGGACACATAGATTCAGTTACATGTGAAAGTCTCTATGGGAATTAAAGAGCCCTTGGCTCACATGTGCTAAGTTGCCTCCCATGGGTAAAAAAATTAATGTACTTACAGAGTCAGTATGCTTTCATGCTCACTCATTAAAGCAGCAATTAGTTTATGATAGGCGTATACTTACAAGTAACGAGAAAATCAGGTAATGATGTGGCTAAATCTCTTAAATGAGTGTTCTCGATATTTTTGGCTTCTGGATCATTTATTGCCCTTTTACCAGAGTCCTCTGAAGTAGGCTCCTCATCATTGAATTATGGTGACAGGCTCCCAGCATCTGACATGGTGCTTGTCATACAGATATTTATAGATGTGTGGCCATTCCAGTCACCTCTAGTTCCTGAAATTGAAAACCTGGAATTGCTTTATCTTGGTTCCTTTTCTACCTTCTTCGCTCTTCGAGAGTATCTTATCTCATTGTCCCCCAAAGTAATATTCCGTTCTAACTCCTTTGAAGCTTTCAGCCATTCCATGGCATCAACAGAATGGATTGTGGTGGATGGTTCACTGTGATATTCAAGCTTCTGTACGTCTCACTTTCGTGGGTCACTTTCAAGATCCCAAACAGAATTTTGTATATGCAGTATTCTTTTACTTTCCTTAGAGATGCCTCTCCCTAAATTGATAAGTTTCAGATCCCACAACACCTAGATCTCTTCATTATTATATAATATATATTTTCAACATCTTCTCTGAATTCTATACACTGCTAGAGTTCACTAACTTCTCGTATTTAGTATGATTAAAACCAGCTGTTCTTCCTTTAAACTGCACCCCGCCCCCCACCCCTGCACCCCCAGCAACTTACCTGTTTCTATGAAGGGGGCTACAGAGGTCTCAGTCATCCTGAGTGAAAAATGGAGAATAGACGTGAAATACTCCCTCATCCTCCTCCCATATTTGCAGTTAATAAGACCTATCAATCTTCGTTTAGTTGTGACCTTGCCATTTCTATTAATACCATCCCAGTTCGGGTTCTTGTTACCACTTCTCACCTTTTCCGCTGCTAACACCCTCTCTATTTTAAACATTGTTATAGCAGGAGATCTCCTGGTTTCTGCTTGAGCCCTGCCCCTGGTCCTGCCTGAGAGGCTATTTTCACAATATCTGTCATAGTTATTTTCTGAAAACATAACAGTTTCTTTAAAATATAATTATTTTCCTCAAACATAATTATTTCTTTAAAATATATTTATTCCTTTAAAACACAAATATGATTATATCGCTCTTCTGCTGAAACTTTCCAATAGCTCCCATTTCCCTCAGAGCAAAAGATAGTCTTACAAGGTGCCCTAAAAGCCTATTCAGTCTTACCAACTCCCCTCTAGTAGCTCACCTTCTCCTTCTCTTAAATCACCCTATTCCAGCTGTGCTGGCTTCCTGTTTCTTCCTTGAATATTGGGGTACTCTTCTGCCGAAGGTTCTATACTCAGATTGTTTCTCTTCCTGGAACATGTTTCCCAGATATCCATATCACCTTCTCAAAGTTTTCCTCAAATGTTCTCTTCTCAATGAAGCCTGCTGTGACTTATTTAAAATTATAACTCCCCCATTTCCCATCTTATATGTCTGATATTCTTTCCCTGTTTATTTTTTCCCCAAATCATATAACACCTCTTCACTTACTGTGTAATTTACTTACTTATTTTTGTTTTGTTTATTATCTGCCCCCACTGCTGGAATGTAAGCTTGATGAAGTCAGGAATTTTGTTCTGTTTTTTAACTTCTGTGTTCTGATCACCTTGAATAATTCCTGGCAGAAAGTAAAGGGTGGGTAAATGTTTTGTTGTTGTTGTTGTTGGTTTTGTTGTGTGTGTGTTGTGTGTGTGTTTATTAATTACTAGTGTCCTGGACTTCTGCAAAAATTATTTAACGAATTGCCTGCCTCATATCTCTTACTTTTCTCTTCCAGACTCTGCTCTGTGGTAAATTAATTGTTCTTTAGCTCAATTCTATTCATAGAGTTTTGCTTAACTCCTTCAAAATCTTCAAATTTCATATCATAAAAATTCCAGCTTCTTGACATACTAGTCAACACCATCAAACATGGCTCTCTGGCTTTCTTTTTAGACTTCATTACCGTGATTCATCTACAATAACTTCTAACTGACTTTTCAACCCCAAATATTCCCATTTCCTGTCATTTTTGTTTTGCTTATTTTCATCCCTCATTTGCAGGTCCCTAACATACGCCTGACCATGGAAATGTTATTTGTACTTCAAGGAGACTTAGTCTAAAAAACAAATACAAACCCTTACATCAGCTCAACTATCAGTGTTCTTTCAAGTATGAGGAGATATATATATATATATATATATATATATACCCAGTCATTCATTGTCCCTACTGGGGAAGGGTGGACATTCCCACTAGTTCTCATTCATTCTTGCTTTTATGGAAAATAAAAGTGAAAAAGACGTCCATCAACCAGCTACTGCAGCATCTCCTAAGGACTTGCTTCTCCCACCACCAGAGAAGAGAGGGAAGAGAAGGCACAGAACAGAGATGTTCTTGAACTTCCCACAATTTATGAATAACTTCTAAATGTTTTCTGTTGCTTTGTAATGACCAAAGGAATGAGGCTGACATAGGTGTTTTTTTTCCTCAACTTTATTTGATGAGAGCCAATTCTTAAGCCCATGAGTTCATGCCCTGGGCTCCTTAGCCCACAAGAGTGTAATAAAGGTGGCCTGGGCTGGTTTATGCTTAAAAAAAAAAAAATATATATATATATATATATATACACACACACACACACATATATATATACATATACACATATATATATGTGTATATATATATAAAACAATTTTCTTAAGTAGCCAGTTATTTGGTAAACTTCTTCATGTCATATTGGCTTTTATTTTTCCTTCTTATTTTAATTTTTAATTTAATTTTTCAACTCTTAAGACCTGAATGATGAATGGCCAGACAAATACTCCTACTCCCATCAGCATGCCATCAGTTTCAAGCTCTGAGAAAAATTAAGTGGAAATAAGTGGAAAATTAAGTGGAAATATTAAGACATTTATACTTGAGATAGCTATTGTTAACTATACTGATATTTCTTCAAAAATTGTGACGCACATAGAAAAATCCAGTTACATTCAAACAAGCTGTGGATGTCCAGTACATATACTAGTAGTATAACAAGACATTGCACTAGTGCTATTGGGAAATGTAAAACATTCACTTTGATAGTCTTTAATTTATTTAAAAGTTCACATTTTCAACTTTCAGAGATGATGGAATACTCAACTTCTTTTTGTCTCTTTTTAAAAGATTTAATTAATTCTTTGAGAGAGCACAAGCTGGGAGAGGGGTGAGGGAGAGGGAGAACTAGACTCCTCACTGAGCAGGAAGCCCGAGGATGGGGAGTTCAGTCCCAGGATCCTGGTACTATGACCTGAGCTGAAGGCAGATGCTTAAGTGACTGAACCCCCAAGGGCCTCAACTTCTTTCTGTCTTAATCAAAATTACTAAATATATGCTAAGTAAGAGTATGTAAAAGCTATTTACCAATAGTTATGTTTTCCTTAAAGCAGGTATTTTAGAGAGTTGTATAAAATGATTCTAAAGAAATATTTTATTAGTAATAATTAACAAGGAATTGAAGGAATTTTTAGTTTGTTTCAGTGTTTTCATAAAACTAACAAAGCTTTGAAATATTTTCTTAGACTGGTTTGGATCTCAGATTTTCCATAACATATATAATAGTAAAGTTTAAATGAGCAAAACAAATGGGAAAACCAAACCAGAAACAAAAACAAAACCAAAAACCAAAACAAAATTCCAGCTATTGAAGTAAAAGTGCTTTTTGTGGTGAATTGATTTTTTTAATCAAGTTTGCATGGAATAGTTCAAATTGACTTTTGATTTGTTGTATAAAAATATGTACTGCTATGTAATAAGAAACTTGAAAAAGTAAAGGTTGATTTAATGTTCTAAGCTTTAATGGTCAAATCAGACTAATTTCACAACTGATTCCATCAATTATGCAAAAATTCCTCAAAAAAAGACATGAGCGGGGGTGGGGAGGGAGACAAAAAAAGCAACCAGAAACCATTTGATCCCATGGCTACATTAAAGTTTGAACTCAGAAAATATTAATATCTGCATAGTTTAACTCACAATCACTTGGAGGCAGGAAAAGTGGGCTGACATTTGTTAAACTACTTAGAAGAATATTTAAAATATCATTAAGAGCTGGAATAATGCCAGGCAATTGAGGGAAAGCAGACAGGGTGCAGAACTTCAAACAGAAAAGAGTAACCAGAGAGATGTGATATGGGTGATGGTAGTCCTTATTTTTTTCTTTAAGTCCCAGATATTGAAAGGAAATCTATAAACAGCCAGAGAACACAGACTCAGTAATATGGCTATATGGACTTATAAAAAATAAGGGATGCCAAACATTGTGTCTGTTTGCAGAAGGACAAAGCTAGTAGCCTTGTGAAATACAATCTGTGTTTTACTGGGGCAATACTTGAAGCATTTCGTGGACTATACCAGAAAAGTTAGTGTTCCAACTTGCTCCACATTGGCTTGGATCTGAACACTGTCACATCATTTGGCATGCTGGCTGTGCCGGTGCGAAGGAAAGTGGTGATAAATGGGAGTGCGTCCAGTTGTGAGGAAGTGGCTAGTAGGGGGGCTGCAGGAGCTTTGGCATGAGGTCAGGTTTTATTTTCCATCTTTATTAATCATCTCCAGGGGGGAATAAATTGCCTGCTAATGAAATTTGCAGATAGCACTAAATTTTGAGGTGTTGCCAAACGCGGTTAACAAAGGAGAAATAAACATAAATGGACTTAAGCATGTTATTTATCATTTATTTGGATTTAATCAAAATTGTTCCCGGGATACATTTATAAGCGATTCCCACAGATTAAATTTTAGAGGAAGAAATCTCCATCACACAGCAAGACAAATGGGCCGATAGTAGGATCACCCTTTGCATTCTGCTAGGTTTAAAAAAAAAAAGGATATTCTTAGCAAAAATGCACTGTTCAGAGTGTCCTCTTTCCATGTCCATTGAATGCCAATTCAAAAGTGGGCAAATTTCCAAGCTTTGAAGAAACCTCAGTATTAAAAAGTGAGCTAAAGCACAGGGATTAAGGATTGCATATATATTCCCTTCATCTTTTTCTAACTTGGCCACACCCAGAAAACTTACCCTGAAGTCCTCTTGTGGGAGAGATGTTTTTTTGTTTTGTTTTGTTCTGCACCTGCCCCCACCTCATGTCCCTTATCAACACAGGACCTGGAGGTAAGGTGGGGATTCACATTGCTCCTCATTGCTGCTTCAAATGGCCCTCTCCATAAAAACAACAACAGCAACAAAACCCAAAAAACAGAAAAAAAAAAAAAAACTCAACAAATAAATAAACAGAAAAAAGATCCACATAACATACTCACATACATACATAAATACATAAAATACAAGCTCCTTTAAAGTTGTGCTACCAGATATTTCAGTTACCTATGATCTCATGTTCATGCCTTCTTTCATGGAAATTGCAATACTTTACTAGACATTTCCTCATTATCACTATATCCATTGTAATCTCAATATCCATTAATCAAACACTCTGGATAATTAGTTCCTTGATATCCAATGATTCCTTTGCTCATCCAATCCTAGCTACCTACTCCCTGGTTCTTTCCCTGTTTCTTATCATTAAGAATGGCTGTAATGTTGCCCCCAAATCTTGATATCTTAGTTCCCCATCCTCTGATCTCTACCTCCTATCTTTAAAGTTCTCTGATTCTAATAATTATTCCACTCACAACTTGACTTCTGATCACTTGGCCCCTTCTATTTTTTTTTCTTCCTTTCTGTTACTTTATCTTCTCCTTTTCCTTTTGTGTATCTTAAGCTTCATTTGTCTACCACTATATTACTCCCTAGCACAATTCTCAGCTTGCTGTTCCTCTGTCCTTTGCTTTTCCCTTTGTAAAGTCTCTGACTGGTTTAATCCAATTATATTCCACATGGACATAGAGAAGCTGAAGATGGATACTTGTTGACTGATGCCACTTTACATTCATAACCATTAAAATGAAGGATGCCTGGCATGCCTGGGTGGCTCAGTGGGTTAAAGCCTCTGCCTTTGGCTTGGGTCATGATCCCAGCACCCTGGGATCAAGCCCCACATCAGGCTCTCTGCTCAGCAGGGATCCTCCTCTCTCTCTCTCTCTGTCTGCCTCTCTGCCTACTTGTGATCTCTGTCAAATAAATTAAATCTTCAAAAAAAAAAAAAAAATGAAGGATGCCCTTGGCACTATTTAGTAATACCATTGTATTTCACTAGCCAATTTATAATCTACTTTGTGAGAAGGCTGTTTTATACCTTCTTCTGGCTTCTCAAACTTCTTTATTTTTTAAGTTCTTAATCAACTGCCGATCTGTTTTTTTTTTTTTTTAATTCCATGAAGAAAAGTACAATCAGAAGATAGTCTAACCTTTCACCACCAAATATGCTAACCTACTTACAATTGTTCCCACAAACACTGCTTTCCCACCTGTTAGATGAGATGAACTGTTCCTGTCTAGTTGGAACATTTCCCTTCTGCACTGGTCTAATCTTTGTTGCCCACAGCAGGACTTTGCCTCAGGGATCTTCTAATTCCTGCTTTGTCAATGGTCTGTCTTCACTTGGTCACTGCCATCATCTTAAGATTGTTTAAGTAACACCCAACATAAAAATAAAGCAAGAGAAAATGTTCCTTTTACTCCTGGTCCCCTGTAACTACTGTGTCATGTTTCTTCTACTTTATAGCAAATCTCTAAATATTCTCCTCCTTTTCTGCATCTACTTTTTCAGTTTCCATACTTTCCTACTTGGAACCACATCACTTAGTCTTTCAACCTCACTACTTCCCTGAAATCTCATTTGTCAAGGTCATTAAGAAATGCAATATTACCAAATCCAGTGGTTAATCTCAGTTCTCGTTTTACTCAATTTCTTAGTAACAGTTAACATTGTGGACAGATATATATATATATATATATATATATATATATATATATATAGATATATAGCTATCTATCTATCTATATAGTAGTCAAGTCCTTTGAACTGTACACTCTAAATATATTCCATTTTTTTCCTTCATAGTTTTTGTGCAAATAGAGAGGGGAGAAGAGGGGCAGAGGGAGAAGGAGAGAGAATCTTAAGCAGGCTAGATCTCAGGACCCTGATGACTCCTAAGGACCTCAAGCTCAGGACCATGAGATCATGACCTGAGCCAGATCAAGAGTCAGATGCTAACCAACTGAGCCACCTAAGGGCCCTCCCTTTTTACTTCTAATTGAAACACAATATCAGACTTGTAGAAATATTTAAGAATAGTATATATATCTTTTTAGATTTCACAAATGTAAATATTATATTTCATATGCATATATAATATGTATAATTCTTTCTTCTCTACTGACTGAAAGTAAGTTGAACCATTTTAACTCTAAATACTTCAGTGTGTTTTCCATAAAAAAAGATAGTGATGATCATATGTCCCATTACTGGTTATGTTAATTTGGGTGATGGGTCACCCAAGTTACTCCATTATAAAGATATTATTTTTCTATGTGTAATTAATAAGTATATTGAGAGGAGATATGTAAATATGCTATTACTCCAAAAACTGGGTCCTACGACTTTTAACACCCATTGATGATTCTTACCTGAATTGACTATTATTAGGATGGTTGTTGTAGTAGAGGGAGTAATGTCCTTATTCCATGATGTTTGTATCAAAATCCTTGGAACCTATGAATATGTTAGGTAACATGGCAAAGGTGAATCAAGGTTACTAACCAGATGGTCTTAAATCAAGGAGAATTATCTGGATTATGTGAATGGACTGAAATTAACCAGAAGGGTCCTTAAAAGTAGATGAGTGAGACAGAAGAAAGTTAGTCTCAAGGAAATAGGATTGTGAAAGGTCCTATGAGACATGTGAGAAGTAACTGATTCACTTTTGATAGCTCTGCAGATGGAGGAAGAGGGCTATGAGAAGAGAAATGGCAGCATCTGAAATCTGGAAAAGGCAAAAAAAAAAAATTATTTCCCAAGAGTTTTCAGAAAAACCCAATCTTCAGACACATTGGGTTTAACCCAGAGTTACCTCTGTCAGACCTCTGACCTACAGGATTGTAAGGTGATATATTTACATTGTCTTAAGCCGTCAAGTTTGTGGTCATTTATTACAGTAGAGAGAAAATGAATATAGTTGCCAAATGGCAAACCTATTTTTTTTTCTACTTTTTTTTTTTTTTAAGTTTTCTACTGCATGAAAGAGCTTACCTGTATTGATTAATTGATTTTTGTCAGTGTGGACTCATGAGTTATTTTATTCAATAGATTATTATCCTTTATTATAATTAACTTACTTTGACATTCAAATTTCTCCCAATTGGCCTGCAATTGTCCTTTCAAACTGTCCGGGTGACCTTTGATAATTCCCTATCACCTTCTGAATACCTTCTTACTTTATGGCACAAGATGTTCTAGGCTAATTTTATATTTTTGTGTTCCAATCTTGGAATCAGCTGTTTCTTAAAAGCACCCTGGTTCCTTGTTTTTAGAGAGAGAGAGGAGATCAAGACCCGAGCCAAAATCAAGAGTGGGTTGCTTAACTGACTGAGCCACCAGGTTCCCCAAGTCACCTTGGGGAACTGAATTGAGTTTAGAAAGCAAGATCAAGAGTCAGATGCTAACCAACTGAGCCACCTAAGGGCCCTCCCTTTTTACTTCTAATTGAAACACAATATCAGACTTGTAGAAATATTGAGAATTGAGAATTGAATTTAGAAAGCAAGATCTCAGCACTAGGTATCCTCATTGCTAGTAGGGTGTCTGTTTCTTTGCCATCTCAACAGATATAGTTAGGGAGTATCTATTTATTTATCCATCCATTATCCATCCATCCATCCATCCATCCACCATCGTCTGTCATCTGCCTCTTATTAAAATCATGCATTCACATGATTTTACACTAATGATTCCAATTAATATTCCAAACCACAGGGTTTCTTCTATCCTTTTGCCTTTCTATATTTGTGATTTACTTCTCTGTCAATGATAAACCTGGTTTATATTTCCACAATATATTTATTTATTTCTCAGTCCTCTAAAGCAGAGAGAGTAGTTTAGAAATTGCTAAGCCATGACTTTGTGAAGATGAAGTCTATTAACAATGCTACTTTCAGTACTTTGTGTCTTGAGTCTGGACATTATAGTTCAAATACTGTCCTCAAAATTTATTTGGATTAATTCTTCCTTCCATCCAGGTAAGCATGGCTCTATAATTCTTTTGAAATATAATTCACATTATTTGCTTCTTTTTCCATTCTACTTTAGATTTTCCTTTATCATTGTTTATCTTATTCATTTTTTGTTTTGGTATGTGAACTACTAACATGATTTCAAAAGTCATGTATACAAAATGATATATTTGGAGAAGTCATCATTACCCCCATTCTCCTATCCTTTCTTCACAATTATTGCCAACTCCCAATAGGTAATAATCAATCTCTTTATGCTCTGGCTCCTCTATCCTACATTTCCTTATGTATTAATGAACAAATATAGGTATAATTTTTGATTCGTTTTTAACAGAATTACTGAGATATAATTCACATACCATGCAAAATATACTGTATTATAAATTAATGTATTTTAGTATATTCACAGAATTTTGCAAATGTTACCACAATTTAATTTTAGATCATTTTTATCTCCCTTGAAATAAATCACATTCCCATTAGGTGTAACACCCCAACCATTCTTCCCAGTCTTAGACAACGACAGTGTCACTCTATCTTAGTTACTGTAACTTTGTAGTAAGTTTGACACTGGGATGTGTAAGTCCTCCAACTTTTCTTTCTTTTCCAAGATTAAATGGTCTGTTCTGGGTCCCTGGCATTGCTGTATGAATTTTACAATCAGACAGTTAACTTCTGTAAAAACAAATCAGACTGTTAATCAATAATGTATAGGAAAAAATTGATTTTTGTATATTGATCTTTTATTATTTCTGAACATGTTTTTTAATTTATGTTGTGGATTACTTAAGATTTTCTAAATATAAGATCATGTCATCTACAAATAGAAAGGTTTTTACTTCCTTCTTTTTTTAAAGATGGCTTCTATTTTTATTTCTTGCCAAATTGCCCTGACTGGAAGCACAAGTTCAATGTTGAATAGGAGTGACAAAAGCAGACATTCTTGTCTTCTTTTTGATCTTTTGGAAAAGCATTCAGACTTTTACCATTAAGTATGATGTCAGCAGTGGGTTTTTATAAATGTTGTTCCCTTCTATTTATAGTTTTTCAAAGATGTTTTTCTCATGAAAGGATTTGCATTTAATCAAATGCTTCTGCAAATTTTGAGATTATTGTATTTCTTCCTCTTGTCTATTGATATGATTTATTGAATTAATCAGTTTGGGGATGTTAAACCAACTTAGCATTCCAGACGTAAGTCCTGCTTGCTCATGGTGTACTGCTTTTCACTGCATGCCATACATTGAGTTCTTGTCATTTATCTCAAGGTATCTTTTAATTTCCATCAAATTTTCTATGTAACTGGATTAGGTTTTCTGGCCTCATAAAGTGAGTTGAGAAGTGTTTCCTACTCTTTTTGTATATTTTGAAAGAGCTTTTGGAGAAGTGATTCTTTGAATGATTTGTAGAATTCACCAGCGAAACCATGTTAGCCTGAGCTTAGCTTTGTGGGAAATTTTAAGTTACTAATTCAATATGTTAATCATATACATCTATTTAGATTTTCTGTTTCTTCTTGAATCAGTTCAATAGTTTATGCAGTTTGAGTTTTTATTTAAATTCCAGTCAGTTAACATACGGTATAATATTAGTTCCAGATGTACAGTATAGTGATTCAACACTTCCATAAAACACCTGGTACTCCTCAAAGCAGTGAACTCCTTAATCCTCAACTATTTAACCCATTCCCCCTGCGCCCACCTCCCCTCTGGTAACCATCAGTTTGTTCTCTATAGTGAAGAGTCTGTTTCTTGGTTTACCTCTCTCTCTCTCTTTGCCACCTTTGCCCATTTGTTTTGTTTCTTAAGTTCCACATATGAGTGAAATCATATGGTATCTGTCTTTCTCTGACTTGCTTCACTTAACATAATACTTTCTTGCTCCATTCATGTTATTGAAAATGGCAAGATTTCATTCGTTTTTTATGACTGAATAACATTCCATTCACTTTATATATATGCTACTTCTTTATCCATTCTTCAGTTGATAGACATTTAAGTTCTCTCCATAATTTAGCTATTATAGAAAATGCTACAATAACCATCAGTGTGCATGTAACCCTTTGAATTATTATTTTTGTATTATTTGGGTAAATAGAAAATAGTGCAATTGCTGGATTGTAGGATAGTTCTATTTTTAACTTTCTGAGGATACTCCATACCTTTTTCCAGAATGACTGTACCGTTTTGCAATATACACATTAAATGCAATCCCTCTCAAAATACCCATAGCATTTTTTACAGAGCTAGAAAAAACAACCTAAAATTTATATAGAACCGAAAAAACCCCAAGTAGCCAATGCAATCCTGAAAAAGAAAAGCAAAATGGGAAGCATCACAATTCTGGATTTAAAGTTGTACTACAGGGACACCTGGGTGGCTCAGTGGGTTAAGCCTCTGCCTTAGGCTCAGGTCATCATCTCAGGGTCCTGGGATTGAGCCCCTCACTGGGCTTTCTGCTCAGCAGGGAGCCTGCTTCTCCCTCTTTCTCTACCTGCCTCTCTGACTGCTTGTGACCTTTCTCTGTCAAATAAATAAATAAATAAATAAATAAATAAATAAAATCTTTAAAAAAAGATAAAAAAATTTTTAAAAATTGTACTACAAAGCTGTAGTGATCAAAACAATATGGCACTGGCACAAAAATAGATCAGTAGAACAGAACAGAAAACACAGAAATGAACCCACAACTGTATGGTCAGTTTATCTTCACAAAATTAGGAAAGCATATCCAAGGAAAAAGACAGTCTCTTCAAAAATGATGTTGGGAAAACTGGACAGCGACATGTGAAAGAATGAAACTAAATCATTTTCTTAAACCAAACACACAAATAAATTCAAAATGGATAAAGACCTAAACATGATACCTGAAACCATAGAAATCCTGGAGGAAAACAAAGCAGTAACCTCTTTGACATTGGCCATAGTAACTTTCTTGTAGCTATGTCTCCTTTGGCAAACAAAAGCTAAAATAAACTACTGGGATTTCATCAAAATGGAAAGCTTCTGCATAGTGAAGTAAGCGAACTCCAAAGTTAAAAGGCAGCCTACTGAATGGGAGAAGATATTTAAAAATGACATATCTGTTGAAGGGTTAGTATCCAAAATATATAAGGAACTTAGAAACTCAACAACCAAAAGCCAAACAATCCAATTAAAAAATGGGCAGAAGACATGAACAGACATTTCTCCAAAGAATATATACAGATGTCTCATGGAAACATGAAGATGTGCTCAATATCACTGATCATCAGGGAGATGCAAATCAAAACTACAATGAGACATAACATCATACCTGTCAGAATGGCTAAAACCAGTAACCCAAGAAACATCAGGTGTTAGCAAGGATGTGAAGAAAGGGGAACCCTTATGCACTGTTAGTGGTTTGCGATTTTTTTAAAGAAATTACTTAATTTCTTCCAGGTTTTCTAGCTTGTGGCCATACATTTCATGATATTCCCTGTAAATATTTTTGTTTATCTGCAAGGTCAGTAGTAATGCCCCCTTTTCTATTTCTAACTTTAATAATTCGAGTATTTTTTTCTTGATTAGTCTAGCTAGTTTGTCACTGTTATTAATCTTCTTAAATATTTTTTTTTCATTTTTAAAATTTTTATTTAAAATCCAGTTAGTTAACCTACAGTCATAATATTTGTATCAGGTAGACAGTACAATGATTCAACACTCCATACAACACCTGCTGCTCGTCACAAGTGCCCTTCTTCATCCCCATCACCTATTTCATCCATCTCCCCACCATCTGTTGTTTTTCTATTCTCTATTGAGTTTCTTTCACTGAAGGTTTTATTGTATCTTTTATTCCTGTGTTGATTATTGATTGAAGTTATTTCTTCCTTTTTAAATATAAGTAGCAGGTATCAATTACCCTCTAAACATTTTTTTTTTTTTTTTTTTATTTGACAGAGAGAAATCACAAGTAGATGGAGAGGCAGGCAGAGAGAGAGAGAGAGAAGCAGGCTCTCCGCTGAGCAGAGAGCCCGATGCGGGACTCGATCCCAGGACTCTGAGATCATGACCTGAGCCGAAGGCAGCGGCTTAACCCACTGAGCCACCCAGGCGCCCGCTAAACATTTTTTTTACCATAAGTTTTGGTATGGTGAATTTTCTTTTTTTTAAGATTTTATTTATTTATTTGACAAACAAAGATCGATCATAAGTAGGCAGAGAGGCAGGCAGAGAGAGAGAGAGGAGGAAGCAGGCTCCCTGCCGAGCAGAGAGCCCAATGCGGGGCTTGATCCCAGGACCCTGGGACCATGACCTGAGTCGAAGGCAGAGGCTTTAACCCATTGACCCACCCTGGCACCCCGGTATGGTGACTTTTTGTGCATATTTATCTCAAAGTATTTTCTAATTTTCATTGTGATTTTTTCTTTGATAGTTATTATATACTGCATTGCTTTATTTCCTACATACTTATTAATTTCTCAAATTTTCTTCTGTTACTTTCTTTTAATTTAATTCTACTGTTGCCAGAGAACATTCTTTATATAATTTCAAATCTCTTAAGTGAACTGAGGCCTGTTTTATGGCCTAGAACATGATCTATCTTGGAGAATGTCCCTTGTGCACTTGAGAAGACTATGAATTTTACTGATTTTTAGGAGTATTCTGCAGATGTCTGTTAAGTCCATTTGGTTTACACTGTTTTCAAGTCCCTCTACAGCATTGTTGGTGTTCGACCTAGCTGTTCTCATCCATTATTGGGAGTGTAATATTAAAACCTTTATTACTATTGTGACTTGTCATTTCTCTTCTCATTTCTCAGTTTTTGCTTCATATACATTTGATCCTTATTATTAGGTACATATACATTTCAAGTTATTATAAAATTACTTACAGATTCACCTTTTATCATAATAAAATATCCATCTTTATTTCTAGTAATATCTTTCTTTTGTTGTAAAGTCTGTTTTTTCTGATATGAGTATAACAACTCAGATGTCCCTTTTTTTTAAATATAATGTATTATTTGTTTCAGGGGTATAGGTCTGTGATTCATCAGTCTTACACAATTCACAGCTCTCCCCCATAGCACATACTTCCCCAGTGTCCATCACTCTCTAGTGTCCAATTTGTTTCCTGACCATTCATATCTCTTATGGTTGTTTGCTTAGAGTACCTTTTTCCATCTTCTCCATTCAATCTTTTGTATTTTTGAGTGTATAATTTGTCTCCTATTGAGAAGAGTTCCGATTTATTTGTTTCTTTGTTAAACAGAATTTATTTCTATTTTAAAATGTTCAAGAGACTTTAAAAAAAGACCCAAAGGCCCAAATATGTCCAGATTTAATAATAGATTATACTGAAGCAGTGTCTCTTGAATTCTCCATTGGTAAAGCCTCAATTTGAACCTGGTTAATTATATATCCCAATAATTTTTCTAGTAGGGTTGTGGTGATTGCTTCTTCTGGCATCCTTCTTAGCGAGATCACAGCGTTAGATATTATTGTTCGTTTATTTGTTTTTATAGCCTAACAATCTCATCATTTTGATTTGATTATTTAGTTCATTTGCAGTTAGTAATGTTATTGATACAGTTGGCTTCACATCTACCATTTTATCCTTTCTGAACTGATACATACACATGTGTAATTTCATATTTAACCTTCTTCTTCGTAAAGTTAGCATATTTCACTTACTTTCTTTTTCAGTTAACAACGTGTATTCTGTATATTTTAAAATTTGACTGCTTTCCCTGACTTTCTTCACTATTTCACTGATCCATACACCACTATTATGTTTTAATAAGTATTGATCTTAGTACAGCCATAGCCTCTTAACTGGTCTACCAAGCAGCCAAAGTGACACATTTTAAATGTAATATCTTCCTATCATATTCAGAACATAAAAATTCTTTCCCATAATTTTTCTAGTGTCACATGACTGTGTAGATCTGCCTTGTATCACTCTAACCTACTCCATGTCACTCAACATAGTTGGTTTTGTTGTTGTTGTTGTTACCTTGAATGAAATAAACACCGTATACTTAAAATTTCTTTACCCATTACCTGGAATATTCTTACCCTAGATCCTATCATGGACTGCCCCTAACTTCATTTGGGTCTAACCTCCTCAAAGAGCTCTTTCCTGATCCCATTGTTACTCCTAAAAACAGATCAATATTTTTGGCTTTAAATTTCTTTTCTTAATAGCACTTACCAAAATTTTATACAATGGTATTGTCATTAACTCCCATTTGCAAGTAAAGTCCTGTAGAATAGGGCTTTCTTTTATTTGTTACTGTGTTTTCCGAAGCTAAAAGGTACCTGGCATAAAGAGTAGATAATCAATATGTTTTTGACTTAATGAGCATGTGAATAAATTATATATATTTATATATATATATATATATATATATATAGAGAGAGAGAGAGAGAGAGAAATTAAAACTGGCTTCACCAAGGATGTCCATACAGAAAATCAAGAGGATATTGTATCTATATATATGCACTTCTTATGTACCAAGGAGCTAAAGAGAATCACAATAAGCAATTTTTTATTCAAAAAAATTCCTAATTATTATATTTATGTCAATTTACTTTTAATTATGGGCAAATTAAGCAATTTAATTTGATGCTGGACATAGTTCAGGTCTCTTTACTATTATCACTTGTATTGTTATCTTTCTTAATATTTTAATTTTAAGATATTTTTAAAGTTTAAATAAATATTAAATATATTAAATATATAAAAATTAAAATAAAAATATTTATTTTATTTTAATCATTAATAATAATAAGATTATTTTTATTTTTAACCCTCCCTGGTTAAAATAAGGGAAGAAATGACTTGATGAGATATGTTGTTTTGGCTTTAGCTGGCAAGGATATATACAGAATACATGTGAAAAAAAGAATTCAGAACTTCTTGTAATACATGTGATTTTTAAGCAAGGTGCTATAGAAGAGGATCTTGGATGGAGATGGCCTAAATTTTTATTATATTTATTTCCTAGAACTATCTCCTTGGAAAATATAAAGAAGTTTTCTGTCAGAGGAAGAGCATTTCTATATATTTCTCACATAGGTATCTAATTGTTTTGCATTAAATTTTTATCCCATGCCTATGGTAGGCAAAGATGCAGAGTTTATAAGGTGATTAATTGTTGACTTGGGAAGTTGATTGGGAGTAATCATTTTACCTCTACAAAATTAATTGCAAAAATTGTTCCAATTAATTCATCAGATATTTCCTTTTATAATTTTCATGAGTCTCTCAACAAGGAATTATGTTTCAGAGATGAAGCTACATGGATGGTATTATGAAGGTTGAAATTATCGGCAAAGAAAGGGAATCCAGCACTACAAAGAAATAACTAAATTCAAATATGTGTTTTGGTCTATGTTACTTTATATTTATACGTATAGTCCAAAGCTTGCTAATTTTTGGTTTTCTACTTTGGAAGCCAGGCTGGCTGGGGGAATTTTTTTCTGGCCAGGAACAGCCTATATTTAAGCTTTTTTTCAGAAGGCTCACAAGAAATTAAAAAAGAGGAGAAAGGTATAAACTAGCTAATAAATTAGAATGGGGAAGATGGAGAATCAAGATAAAACAGTATGGCAAAGTTGGCCACATACATTCTACTATACTGGGAAATATAACTATAATACAAATTAATGTAAATATAACTTCTTTTTCATTATATAACTTCTTTATATATTTATAAATATAAATATAACTTTCTTTAATTTATTTTCCTTTTTAAAGGATTTTTTATTCTTTTTCTGCATTAGGACAAGTATTTTGCCTAAGGAAAAAATATGAAATAAAGTTGTTCTTTACTCATATACTTTACTTTCTCTTCCCCTTTTAGGCTTCGCTGTCTTGAGTGGCTTCTTATTGTCTTTGCCACTTCATTAATCAAAACTTGCTCTCAGGAAAGGAGTTGACAAATACATTCACACTAAGGGAAGAATAATAAATACTATCCTAACCATTGTTACCCATTTCCAGACATTATCATCAATCTTCATAATTTTTATCACTCATGCTTCCTGTGTCATCAAAATCCTTTTCAATTGAATGCATCAGGCAAAATGTATCAATTGCTCATAGTTAGTACTAAGGAGAAAACCTATTTCCTAATCTTGCACTAAAATACAGTTAAATTCTAAAACTAGATGACATCTTTTCCTTGAGGTATTTTGAATTTTTATTAAGAAAAAAAGCTTTGTCTCTTGTAGATGATTATCATGTGATAAGGAGGGGATGGAGACATATTTACAATATAAGGAGCTCACCACTCTTCCTGAGCATTGAACAATGGACAGTCCTTCTGTTAATACATTTATTAAAATCTATAATATTATCCCGTGAATTTCTTATGTGTTTCTTTGGTTAGTTTATATATGTAGGTCTGACTTCTCTAGTTGGAAACTCCTGGATGATGGGAGCCATTGTTGCTGATCTCTTTATTCTCCTTGGCCCCAAGTCCTTGGATGAGTATAATAAATGTATTTTATCTTTGACAGGATCTCATATCTAACTATGTGCTTGGAAGGTAGACCCCAGTGTGAATAGCTAGTCAACATTTTATTGTAGGTATGGTCAGAAGAAAAAAAGCCAGTAGATTTAGTTTATACTTTCTGTTTGCAAGTGATATAAATCTAATTGAAATAGTTTAAGCAGGGAGAAAAAAAAAAGTTGTTCTCATAACTAGTTAAAAAAAACTTCTTGTGGCTTTCTGGATCCAGGCATGGCTTTATTTTTTTATTATTATTTTTTTTATTTTTTTAAAGATTTTATTTATTTATTTGACAGACAGAGATCTCAAGTAGGCAGAGAGGCAGGCGGGGTGGGTGGGGGTGGGCGGGGGGGGAGGAAGCAGGCTTCTTGCTGAGCAGAGAGCCTGATGCAGTGCTAGATCCCAGGACCCTGGGATCATGACCTGAGCCGAAGGCAGAGGCTTTAACCCACTGAGCCACCCAAGCACGCCCAGGCATGGCTGTTTTATAGGTTCAGGAAAGTTCAGGTTCTCTCCCTTTGTCTTCTCTCCATATTGATCTATTGTTTTCTGTCTTTTGTGGACTCTTGTCCCTATTGCAGTATGGCAGCAAAGATGAATTCTGAGATGCTGTATTAGTAGGAAATCTAAAGGGATTTGGGATTTTTTTAGAGTAAATTCAGACCTTTTGGATTACAGCTGGCTGGATGTCTCTGAAGTCTACTACAGTAGGAATGATTATCACTCTAGCCCAACAGGTGTTAAAGGTAAAAAGGGGACAAAATTACATGTGACTGTTGGGGTACAGAATTCTCTCTTTGCTGGAACTGTATATGTAGCTATAATTTGTCTGGTGGAAGTAGCTCATCATGTGAGAAACACAAACATTAATAACCTGGATTCAGTAGGTCTGAATCAGGAAACAACATTATGCCAACACCATTTGGGGTACTCAGAAACTGGTGAGACTATTCTTATTTATTTCAAAAAAATAGAGAAGAGTTATAAAACATGATATCCTAGGAATATAATCTAAATAAGACAGACATGTACACTGCTCTTGCAGAGCTTAAATTATGGAGGTTGATTTAGACAATAAGGAAGGCATCTCTAATAGCGTGATAGGTGCTGTGATGAAACAAGTAGTGGTATTCAGGGTGCACATGGGAACGAATGCTAATCTAAATATCCACTGTGCCATTCAGGATATGAAGATAGATAGCACTGGAAGATACAGAAATAGTGGGTGGTTCAGTAAGTCATTTTTCAAGAGAAGTATTTTGAGAACCATCCTTAATTGCATGCACACTTTATAGCACTTCTATTAAATGGTTGATTGTCAGAATCCTTAAAGCAATTGCCTTGTTTTCTAAGGATATTTCCCTCCATCAACTGGCACCACCATATATATAACTCACTGATATAATAAAAAGGACGTATTTCCTTCTCTATTTTCGGTCCTCATTGGATTCAACTCAAGGATTCTGAATGCAAGGCAGGAAAGAAGCTCTTAAGACAGTGAAAGGCAAGCTATACCAAACCTAGCCCTGGATAGTTCAAAAAGTCCTTAAATAAGCTTGTCAGGTTGGGCTCTGGATATGAAAGAAGGGAAGTTAAACATATGTGGAAAGACAGCATCTTTGCAGGATTTAGACAACAAGAGCCAAGTACCTGGTACATACTGAATGCTCAAGAAATAGTGGTTTACTCCTTGGTTGTTAATAAGTAGTGATAATTTCTGAGGCACAGGACTAATTATCAACATCTTGTATTTGCATAGTATTTGGCTGTTAATAAATAAATAATCATTTATTGACTTTCTAATATAGATCAGGCTTTGTAGTTACTTTGTTCACATTTATTTTCTTATGTACTCTTCAAATATCCATAGGGAGGTAAATGCTAATCTCTTGATTTTAAAATAAAGAATAAATGAAATTCCACTGGAGGAGCAAGAGAGAATCCATGTGGTCCAGTGAGGTTAAGATCAGTGTTTGAAATACAGCTCTCGAACTCAGTGCCCTCATAACCTTCTGAAGCACTTAACACAGAACTAGGAACAAATAAAGTCACCATATTTTTTTGTATTATCCTTACTCTAAATATTATAAGTCAATTAATCTCATTGCACTTCTGTGGAATATTTGAGTATTAAATAATGGACATGAATATATTTAACCAAAATGTGTAAGGTATAATGGAGGCTTAATAATTATTATCTTTTCCTTACTTCATAATCCAAGAAGAACCTAATCCAGTATTACTGGACAAGAAAATAAAGTGGAATTTGGATAATGAGTATAATCTAGAGAGTTCAGTCCCTAAATTTGGTTGGTGAAGAAAGCTTTTACAAATATTTAGCCTGTGTTTTGTAGGCAATTGATTAGCCCTCTGCTTTACTTCTTAAGTCTTAAAATGGCTTAACATAAAACATCTGGCCTAATAAGCAGGGCTGTGGAAAAAATCCAAAGAGCTGACTTGATTTCACTAGCGCTCCTGATGGTTGTCAAGAGGGTTCAGGGAAGGTAATGTGTAGAAATGTTGTATTGGGATTGTTTCACAGTTGAAATGGAGATTCCAAAGTTTTTGTTGCTATATTTCAACTCAAACATCCCTCAAAAACATCAAAAGGCCAGAATGTTCTGCAGGGAGCTGATAGCTAGCACTCCAACACACATGTTCACGTGTACACATATACTAGGTGTTAGTTCTCAATTGTTGGCAGTGTCTCATTATTCTCTGAGACAGCATCACAGAATTCATAGGTAGAACTTGTGTTCTCCTGTGCACCACACATCTAAAAGCATTGATGAGTTCTGCCATGTAAGGAAGCTTGTTCTTAAAGAAACAAATAACCTATTAATAATATTTAGTATAACATTAATAATAATCTAATATGTATATTATATATAATATAATAACATATAGCAATTTGTTGGCTGATTTCTATGTTCTATCAGAATACAAAATTCTCATGAATGCCATCTTACAGATAAGGAAGCCAAGATTGAGGAAGTTTTTCGTTAACTGCTCAGAATTACATAGCAACTGAGTAAACATGAATTGAAATATATACTCCCTGAATCCAGAGCCAGATTTCTTACCTTCTTCATTTATAGCAGGAAGAAAGCTAAACTATTCCCTGGGTTGTTTCAGTGATTAGTCGTGAATAACTGACTAATTGTTTTCTTCTTTGATTCTTTTATTCCATTCAGTTTTTCCATTGACTGTGGGCTAATGACACAAGTATGAATTCTTTAAGGTTTTCCATAATATTGTCCTAACCTATGTTTCCAAAAAACTTCCAATATTCCTCTGCATGCATGCAATCGTTAAATTGGATTATTATTCTCAGAACCTACGATGACCTTTCATATTTTCATATATATATATGATAGATATATATTTTATATTTTATTATTATTATTTTAAAAAATATATATTATATTTTATGATATATACTTATATATTCCATGTATTATGTATAATAATATTATATATCATTTATGAATAATAATATGTAATATTATACATAAAATGTATAATTATAAGTATAATAATATGTAATGATAATATATTATTATATGTATAATATGCATAATAATATGTAATATTATTAAAAATAATATATGAAATATATAATATATGTTTATAAAATACACAAAAGCATGAATATATTATATATAATGTATTTATATATAATACTAAAAATAATACATAATAAAATTATGTATTATATATTATATATTTATATATTTCATATATTATGTTTATATTAATTAATTAATATAATTAAAAGGCATAAATATAATCATTTTATATAACATAATAATATTTTATTATATTATAAATTACATATATAACTTATATAACATATAATTATTAATATGTATATATAATATATAACTTATATAACATATAAGTTATATATTATATATACATATTAATAATTATATGTTATAT
>NC_081557.1:65526664-65557143 GCF_022355385.1 Mustela nigripes | reverse complement strand
ATAATATGATAATATTATAGTAATTATGGTGTAATACATATTTTAATATATAATATATAATAATATATATTAATGATCATCATCATAATATATTATAATATAATGTCATAACAATGATAATATATTATATATTATTATATATTAAGAATTATAATATATGATATAATATAATAATATATATTTGTATGCACACTATATGATATATATAATTATTATATATAATAATTATAATTATATAATAATTGTATAATAATACATAGTGATTATTAAATATATATGATAAATTATATAAAATATATGAAATTATAATCATATAATAATATATAATGAATATAATAAATATTTTAATATGATTAAAATGTATAGAACATTATGTGTGTGTGTGTGTGTGTGTGTGTGTGTGTGTGTGTGTGTAATTTTTGCTGGTGATACTTCCTTTGCCTGAATTCTACCATTCTATTGACTAAACTTTTAACTCTTTTTCAAGCATCAGGTTAAACTCTCCCTTTTCTAAGAAGCCCTACCTGAACCCTAGAATCAGATGTTATCTCACTCATAGTAACATTCATGGCTTTTAACATTACTTCGCTCCATATTATGGGCATTTGTGCAGAAGTATATGAGTCCTGAAAATCCTCATTTGATATTTCATTAATCACTTATTAGGCAAATTATTTCCTTTTTCTGAGCCTCCATATCTTCTTACATGTATATAATATTATCAACCATGCCAGGGTATTTAGAGAGATGAAACTCATTTTTTCCCTATAAAATCTATTAGCCATTTCTTTGGTTCTCAGCCAGAGGCAGTACTGCCTCCCTAGGTGATAACCAGAAATGCATGTGGGTCTGAAAGCAGAAAGAAGCTAGGCATGTTTTTGGAACATAAGACCAGTATGCTTGGAGCATCATCAAGGAAGAGGGAGGAGGTTTAGCATGATATGAAAATTAGAGTACTGAGTAAGTCATCTATTTTCTTATAAGGTCATGATTAAATGATTCAAAAGCATAAAACACTGAGATAGTATAATCTGATTTTCTGATTTAAATACTGATAATTTTTTTTATGTGGATGGTTGATTAAAGGAAACCATTATAATAATTCAGATAAAAGGTGTCATACCTAGACTAGTATGGTGTCTGTGGAGATGAGACACACAAATCTTGTGGACACACAAATTTTGAAGGTAGATGAAAAGAATATGGCAGTGGATGAAGAGGATGTGTGAAGCATAGGAAAATCAAGAATTAGCAATGACTCCTAAGAGTTTGCAATATGCTGAGATTGGGAGCACACAGGCACCAGAAGTTGTGGTGAGAATGTAAAATGATAGGCTTTGGGTATCTTAAGTTGAAGTCATAATTATAATTATAGTAAATTTGGATATATAAATTATATGGTTGGTTATCAGTTGAGTCTAAAAGGAGAGATCAAGGCTATATATAAAATGTGCAAGCTAACATATTTAAAACCTAGTGAGGGTGTAGACAAAGAAAAATAAAATATCCCAGATTGAGTCCTAGAGTCATTCAGCATTCAGAAATGGAATAGAAAATAGAGTCAGCAAAGGATACTTAGAAAAATCAGGCAGAGTAAAATGAAAGAAAGCCCAAGAGAAGGAATGCCACAGAGGTCTAAAGATGAAAGTGTTTTCAGAGGGATGGTGTGGCCAGCTCTACTCAAAGCTACTCAGTGGTCAAACAAGATGGATGTAGAAAATGACTATTGCATCGATCAACATATCTTAAACAAAAAGCATTTCCTAGAAGTGATTGGGATAGTGGCTTTGTTGCAACTAATTAAAGGGTGACTGGGAATTGGAGCTCTGAAATGATGACAGATGAAGGTGATATGAAACACATTTAGAAATGCCTAACAACCTGAAGTTATATGTATGACATTATTTTTAAAGCATAGCTGGTCTCCCCAAAAGATCAGAAATGAAATCCCAGTGATGAACTGAGAACAGAATCACAGCATAGTGAAGGCAAGAACTAATACTGATGTTGCCCTTTGGGAAGTAATAATTGTCAGTAACATAGGAGTTTGAGTTGAAAAGGCAAGGAAAAGTATTTGAGTCCCCACATTGGTGAGATGATACAGAAATACATTTAAGTCTAATGTGTGAAAAATTGCATTTCTGTAGGGTCCCTGGGTGGCTCAGTGGGTTGAGGCCTCTGCCTTCGGCTCAGGTCATCATCTCAGGGTCCTGGGATCGAGCCCCACATCAGGCTCTCTGCTCAGCAGGGAGCCTGCTTCTCTTCCTCTCTCTCTGCCTGCCTCTCTGCCTGCTTGTGGTCTGTCTGTCAAATAAATAAATAAAATATTTTTAAAAATTGCATTTCTATGAAAGACTTAAGTGATAAAAATATACCCATCCTGGGGCTCCTGGGTGGCTCAGTCTGACTCTTGATCTCAGTTTAGGTCTTAATCTCAGGGTTCTGAATTCAAGCCCTGCGTTGTGTTTGATGCCCTTTGTTGAGCTCCACCCCCACGTTGGGCTCCAGGCTAAGCATGGAGCCTACTTAAAAAATAAAATAAAATAAAATACCCATTTCTTCTTGTTTGTGCATGGAAAAAAAAAGTCTCCCCAGAGAAATCAAAATCAAAGGCAGATATTTCAAAGGGAGTTTATACTACACAAACAACTCAAATTATTGTAAGTATTAACATAAACACCAGAGGTACCTGTTTGGAGTCTGGAAGGAGCAAACATTAGAACCACAACAACTATGTTGAAATTCTGGCCTGTAAGAGAATTCTTCAGTGGAAGGGGTGAATGGACACTATAAGGATGAGTTTGTAATTTTAGAAAGGGGGAGGGTTGTTGTATTAACTTCCAAGAATACAATATCATATAATTAATTTATCAAATAGAGATTGCAAAATACGTATATTTAAAAAGATGAAATATCATTCCTTCTCTAGAAAAATAAAGAAACACACTCTGAAAATTCCTTAAACTATGATTTTTTTTTTCATGCTTGAAAAACTCAAAAGTTTGTTTGTTTTTTTAAATCTATGGCTATCATTGAATTAAAGAAACAGGAATTTTCAGGGAACAGCAATAGAGAAAGATAGGTGAAACCAGAGTGGTAAACTAGTACTAACGCTCTTAGCAGTGGAATATTTTAAAATATCAAGGGTTTTTAGCCTCAGCATTTTATTATAAAAGGACTTGAACATATGGAAAAAGTAAACAGGAAACACTAATATCCCCACCTTCCTGGGTGGTGCCATTTACATCTATAATACTTGTTTTTCCACATATCCATCATCTATCCATTTTTCTCCCTGTCCATCATTCTATCTTATTTTTGATGCATACTGAAGTAAATTGCAGACATCAGCACACTTCACCCTAAATATTTCTGAATACATATCATTCACTAAAATTCAATATTTTTGCAGCTTCTTTTTTTCTGTAAACTTTACATTCAATGGAATTCATAAATCTCAAAGCAAGTTTTGGCAAAAGCATACAACTGTGAAACCCAACCCCTATTAGGATATAGAATATTATGTTACTGTTATCTCAGAAAGTTTTCTCATGACTTTTCCCAATAAATCTTGCCACTCACCCTCCCAAATTCCCTAAGAGTAACAACCTTTTTTTTTTCTCACCATAGAATATTTTATATAAATGGAATTTCATGGTATGTACTCTTCTGTGGAATAATTCTTCCACTTATCATAATATATTTGAGATTCATCCATATTATTGTGTGTGCCCATCATTTATTTCTTTTTATTCTAAGTAGTTTTTCATTGTGTGAAAATATTATGAACTGTCTATTTCTTCTCAACCAGAGTTCCATACACTAGTGCTATCAAACATTCAAAGAACAAGTAACCTTCATTTTATATAAGCTATTTCAGAAAGTAGAAAAATAGGAAAGGGAACACTTCATAAATGTTACCACAACTAGACAAGAAGAATTTGAGAAGGAAAATCATAGTCAGTGTTGTTTATTAATTTTGATGGAAAATATTTCTTAAAATATTAGCAAATATAAACAGCCTATAAGAAAAGAAACAAACTAATAGTTCAATCAATTCAACACATACTCAACAACCATCGGTACCAAGCAGAGCTTAACATAGTAATGTGAGGGCCATTTAACTTTGGGAAATACATATTAGGGCAATTCAGCACATTTGTAAATGGAGAGGAGGAAAAATAATGCATTGTCATCATGATTATTGCCAAAAAAATGTGTTTGATAAAATAGAATATCCTACATGACATAACAAACAAAACCAAAAACACTTTAGCAAGTGAGGAATAATTTGGCATAGCTGTCTACGGAATTATCTACAATCACAAAATTGATGTGTATTATTCTTAGGTATGTTTTTGTACTTCTACTTTATTAATATGTGTCCATACACAGATACAGTATTGTTTTGATATTCAATTTTTACATGAAAAGCAAGAGTTTACTTGTTTGTAATTTGTTTCTTTTCCCAGTTGATATTATGGATTTATCCATAATAATATCCATATCTGTAGTTCATTTGTTTTAACTCATGTGTAATATTCCATTTTATGATTTAGACATAGGATGTTTATAAATTCAATTGAAGGACAGGTAGAGGATTTGTGTTCATTTGTTATAGAGAGATGTGGCAGGCATCCTTGGCTTCTTAATGCACAATTTTCATCCAAGTAGAATTACTAGGTGGATGGTTTATAGGCATTTTCAACTCCTCATCTACTGCCAGTATGCTCTAACAGGTGTAACAATAAATTGGTACTGCCATCAGAAATAACTAAGTATCCGTTTCCCCATATCCTCACCAAAATTTAGTTTATCAGTTTTAATATTGTTTTAAAAAAACTGGGATTGAGACTGTTTTCTGTAATGTTCACATTTACATAATTTTTATGATTGCTAATAAGATTTGTGTGGGTTTTGATGATGAGTTGAGTTCCTATCAGAACACTTATTCACAAATTTTGTCTATTTTTAAAACTGAGCTATTCATTTATCATTTATTTGAATGAAATCTTGCTGTATGTTATATTAAAATATTTTGTTGCCTACGTGAATTCTCCTACCTGTAGCTTAACGTTTTATTTCACTTCTCTTGTCTTTTGTCAAATAGAGTATTTCATTTTCAAATGGCCAGATACACTTTAATCTTTCCTGTTATGGTTTGTGCTTTATTTTTAAAGAAATGTTTCTTTCTTTCCTGGGGTCATGAAGATATTTTATCATATATTCTAAAAATCCTAAGTTTTTTCTTTGTAAATACTATTTAAAATGATGTTAAAATAACTCTGTGGCATAGGTACTATTTTCCTGAGTGATAGAAGTACTGAAGCATAGTTAGATGTTGACTTGTCATAGCTGCACAAAGGTATCAGTGGGACCAAAGTCTAAAACTGTTTCTAAGCCCAAGCAGTTTCACTGCATAAAACCATGGAAAATGTAAAGTATTTTCTCCTTAGAAATACTTGCATGGGGGGCGCCTGGGTGGCTCAGTGGTTTAAGTGTTTGCCTTTGGCTCAGGTCATGATCTCAGGGTCCTCAGATTGAGCCCCGCATCTGGCTCTCTGCTTGGCAGGGAGCCTGCTTCCCCCTCTCTCTCTGCCTACCTCTGTGCTACTTGTGATCTCTCTCCATGTCAAATAAATAAATACATAAATAAAAATCTTAAGAAAAAGAAATTCTTGCATGATACAGCTGAGACTCCTAGAGACATAGCATCTTATACCAATATAATGCATCATTAATAATGGACAGCTCAGATATCTTGACAGTCCAGGATTTCACTTTACAGGTTGGGAAAGAAGAAGTAGGAATGCATTTTCTAACTTTATTCACACCACATTCACTGTTTTTACCTTACAATGATCATTGATTTTATAATAGAGTTGCTATGTACAACACAGTATGCATACTTAATTTATCTCATTTAAACTGCATAATAATCCTATGGTAGATAGTTTCACTAACCCCAGTGAAAAAGCAACCAAGAAACAGAAAGGTGAAGCAGCTGGCCCATGTCACATAGTAAAGCTAGAATTCAAATTCGGGCAGGCTGGCCTTGAAACTCATTCTTGTAAGGATTGTATTATGCTGCCTTTTTTGTATCTTGGATTCTGCTTATTTAGAAGACTTTCCCTTAAAACAAATAAACAAAGGAGGACACAAAGAAATGGGAAAATGTTCCATGCTCCTGGATTGGAAGAATAAATATTGTGAAAATGTCTATGCTACCTAAAGCAATCTACACATTTAATGCAATTCCTATCAAAGTACCATCCATCTTTTTCAAAGAAATGGAACAAATAATGCTAAAATTTATATGGAACCAGAAAAGATCTCGAATAGCTAAAGGGATATTGAAAAAGAAAGCCAACGTTGGTGGCATCACAATCCCGGACTTCAAGCTCTATTACAAAGCTGTCATCATCAAGACAGCATGGTACTGGCACAAAAACAGACCCATAGATCAATGGAATCGAATAGAGAGCCCAGAAATAGACTCTCAACTCTATGGTCAACTAATCTTCGACAAAGCAGGAAAGAATGTCCAATGGAAAAAAGACAGCCTCTTCAATAAATGGTGCTGGGAAAATTGGACAGCCACATGCAGAAAAATGAAATTGGACCATTTCCTTACACCACACACAAAAATAGACTCAAAATGGATGAAGGACCTCAATGTGAGAAAGGAATCCATCAAAATCCTTGAGGAGAACACAGGCAGCAACCTCTTTGACCTCAGCCGCAGAAACATCTTCCTAGGAACAACGCCAAAGGCAAGGGAAGCAAGGGCAAAAATGAACTACTGGGATTTCATCAAGATCAAAAGCTTTTGCACAGCAAAGGAAACAGTGAACAAAATCAAAAGACAACTGACAGAATGGGAGAAGATATTTGCAAACGACATATCAGATAAAGGACTAGTGTCCAGAATCTATAAAGAACTTAGCAAACTCAACACCCAAAGAACAAATAATCCAATCAAGAAATGGGCAGAGGACATGAGCAGACATTTCTGCAAAGAAGACATCCAGATGGCCAACAGACACATGAAAAAGTGCTCCATATCACTCGGCATCAGGGAAATACAAATCAAAACCACAATGCGATATCACCTCACACCAGTCAGAATGGCTAAAATCAACAAGTCAGGAAGTGACAGATGCTGGCGAGGATGCGGAGAAAGGGGAACCCTCCTACACTGCTGGTGGGAATGCAAGCTGGTGCAACCTCTCTGGAAAACAGCATGGAGGTTCCTCAAACTGTTGAAAATAGAACTGCCCTATGACCCAGCAATTGCACTATTGGGCATTTACCCTAAAGATACAAACGTAGTGATCCAAAGGGGCACGTGTACTCGAATGTTTATAGCAGCAATGTCCACAATAGCCAAACTATGGAAAGAACCTAGATGTCCATCAACAGATGAATGGATCAAGAAGATGTGGTATATATACACAATGGAATACTATGCAGCCATCAAAAGAAATGAAATCTTGCCTTTTGCGACAACATGGATGGAACTAGAGCGTATCATGCTTAGCGAAATAAGTCAAGCGGAGAAAGACAACTATCCTATGATCTCCCTTATATGAGGAAGTGGTGATGCAACTTGGGGGCTTAAGTGGGTACGAGAAGAATAAATGAAAGAAGATGGGATTGGCAGGGAGACAAACCATAAGTGACTCTTAATCTCACAAAACAAACTGAGGGTTGCTGGGGGGAGGGGGTTTGGGAGAAGGGGGTGGTATTATGGACATTGGGGAGGGTATGTGTTTTGGTGAGTGCTGTGAAGTGTGTAAACCTGGTGATTCACAGACCTGTACCCCTGGGGATAAAAATATATGTTTATAAAAAATAAAAAATTATATAAAAAAAACAAAAAACAAATAAACAAATAAATATGTAAATTTACACTAATAATCCATGTTTGTTGGATAAAAATTAAAAAATGCAGATACAGATAAATAAACTTTCTACTATCCCATTACTCAGGGATTGTTATCTTAAAATACTTCATATTTATCAATGTAAATTTTCTCTCACCAATGTATCATGAACCTCACCAGTACCACTAAGCAATTTTTTTTTTCAAATGTTAAAATTAAGAATGAAGGCTGGGGGTGTCTCTGTGGCTCAGTCTGTTAAGTGTCCCACTCTTGATTTTGGCTCACTTGTGATCTCAAGATCAGGGGATCAAGTCCTGCATTGCACTCTGGCTTAGTGGGGAGTCTGCTTGAAAATCTCTCTCCCTCTGCCTCTCCCCCTACCCACACTTTATGTCTCTCTTTCTCTCTAAATAGATAGATAGATAGACAAAATCTTTAAAAAGAAAGAAGGAAGGCTGATTGGAAATTTCAAAGATGGATATCAGACATTTCATGGTAAAGGTGATAAACTGTTGGGGGATCTTTAAGGTGTATGTTATGATATCTGATGACTGGAATGTTTGTATATAATTTTAAGCTCTTCCTAGCTTCATGAAATATGTAACCATTATAATTAGATTTCGTTACTCATAATCAGAAAACCTGAAATTCCAGAGGTTGAGGCATTACAGCTTTGACTAATACTATCTCTCTTATATGGTTGCTGCAAAGACTAAACTGATAATTATTAGGACAGATTTAGTGCTGTGGTTGGCATTAGCATGCCATTATTATTATTGAATGTAATTATCATTACTCTAAAATCACCTGATATTATTATCAGATTACATGGATTATTTTTTTGTGTTATCAACCTTTGTGTGTGAGCATCTTTCTGAATATCACAATTCAGTATTAAATTCAAAGGGAACGAGGATCTTCTCCAAAAAATAAATGCTGCCCTTGAAATTAAAAAGAAAAAAAAATGGACAGGAAAAATATTAACTTGGTAAAAGCATCTGAAAGAATATTCACTCTTTAAGTTTGCTTGAGATTCAACTATTCACTCCTGATATACCTGTTGTGCCCGTAAAATTCAGCAGGGCTCAAAATGAACAGTTAATAAGACTAGGTGAGTCTCCATTAGAAGAAGGCATAGTTATTTTACAAGTGGGCCTTCTCTGCACTGTCACCATTCCCAACAAAACTGAAGAGAGCCTTGGATGTATAAAGCTCTGAATTTTGATAATAATATTAAACTTGAAAGATTGTCAGATCTCCATAAGTGTAATTAAGTAGGATCAGATAGTAGAATGGGTGATGGAACAGGCTATTCAAAGAAAAATTATTATATGCTTAAAGACTCTCTTTATAGTGATTGTAGCAGGTTTAAAAACAGACCAAGATGGATGAAAGAAAATATTCAGAAAATTATCAAAGAAAAGAAATCAGTGCTTCAGATGCCTGAGATTTCAGGATAAAAATACCCTGGAGATAGACAGCAGCCATTTGAGAACAAGAGCTATGAAAAGGGGAACCACCCTAAATAATAATAATGTAGTACTTTTCCCCCAGAGCATTTGGTAAATAGATATGAAAACTGTTTTGATCACATAATTCTAGCAGCAGAATTCATCCGGCATTTAACCATTTAAAGCTACCACACATAGGACATTAAAGTGCTAAAATAATAAGGTATAATTAAGTAAATTTTTAAGTGGAATTGACTACATAACCCCAGAGGTTTTTTTTTTTTCTTTAAATTTCTTAAATTTATGGTTTTGATGATGTATTTTGTGGAAATTTCATTGCTTACAGCATTTTCTTGACTGTGCGACTTTTGGCCAGCTTTTCTGGATCTTGCTTTCCTTATCCTAAATAAGGCAATACATGTAAAGAAACTCGGTAAACAGTAAGGTACATTATAAAAGTAGGTTGCTATTTTGTGCAAGACTGGTCTGAACTCTACCTAGAGAGTCTCAATAATAATTATACACATTGTACACCTAAGAAATTGTGAAAAAAATAGGGTCAGCATTTCTGAACAGAATAAATAAAAGGTGCATAACTCCTTGTTCATTACATTACTCTAGGACTGATTACATTTGGTTTTAATTATTTTGGAAGGCCAGTGTCTCCTCTAGGGCAGAGGTTAGATCTCTTGTGAACCAAGAACTCTACATTTAGTAATCCCTCCCTACAGACCAGTTAGATGTCTTCTTGGTTTTTGGTATAAATACTCCTAGGAGGAGGGGATGATTGGGTCAGCATGGATGTCCACTATTTGTTCAGATATAGCACACTCAAGTAAGAACTAATAATATAACTCACCCCTTGAGAGTGATTCGCATCTATGACTATTACCTAAATGGACACTTCTTAATAAGACTTTTTAAAGATTGAGATATAATTGACATATAACATTGTGTAAGTGTAAGGTGTAAAATGTGTGAATTTAATACATTTATATGTTGCAATATGATTATCACCTTAGCATTAGTGATTATAGTCAACATTACTGTATTGCATACTTTAAAGTTGCTAAGAAAATGGATCTTAAATATTTTTAAGACAAGCTTTTTGAGTATCTCATGAAAGCTATAGAATCCCCCTCTAGGGCCAGGAGGGGAGGGACATGGGGCACAAGCAAATAAAATCCTGGATCTGATTTTAGAGGTGTTTCAGAGTTATCTAAAACCACTGGTGTCCTTTCTAAGAGGTTCATGAAACTCCAATTAAGAGCTCCTAACCTGGGGTGCCTGGGTGGCTCAGTGGATTAAGCTGCTGCCTTCAGCTTGTGTCATGTTCTTGGTGTCCTGGGATCGAGCCCTGCATCGGGCTCTCTGCTCAGCGGGGAGCCTGCTTCCCTCTCTCTCTCTGCCTGCCTCTCTGCCTGCTTGTGATCTCTCTCTGTCAAATAAGTAAATAAAATCTTAAAAAAAAACAAAAGAAGAAAAGGAAATTTTGTAGTTATATGCTTAAGATGTCTTCAAAATTTGTGCCTGTTACATTAATATCAGTACATAGTTTTCATGGTTGCTCATGATGAGTAAAATTCACTTCATCCTAAGAACGTTTATCTTTATTGAGTACTACTATGTACCAAGTATTATTCCAGGTGTTTTATAAAATGATCTCATTAATCCTTATAGCACCCTGCCAAGTATGTTTCAGAATACACAGTTTATAGATGAAGACTCTTGAGACCAGAGGGTCTAAATAATCAAGGTCACATAATTGGTAAGTGACAGAACCAATATTTGATATCTGGCTTCTCTGTTGTTACCTGATACATTTCAATAAGATTAGAGCTATTTAAAGGACCTGGCTTCTGACTCCTCACTATTAGGGACATACTTCTAGAGAGGAGCATAAGGTGTGATATCTGTTCTCAAGGAGCAAATGAGAATAAATGCTCCATGTAATTTATCTTCATATCACCCATGGAACATTGCAGCCATTTTTTTTAACTAAATAGCTTTCAGGGATAGAGGCTGTTGGGTTTATGAAACAATGAGTCCATATTTAGGATGGCCTAAATAACCATTTTTAGAATAAAGGTATATTTTTGGCAAATTAAATACTTAATGTTGCTATGTCAATGGAAGAGTACCCGTGGTTGATCGCATTTTTGGTCTCAGTTCTTCAACACTCTCTTTATATATGCCCTTTGTCATGAAACTTTGTCTTTCCTCCAACTAAAGGAGCAGAAAATATTTCTCCATTCCTTGAGTTGGGATTTTCCCACAGGCCTTGCTTTGACCAACAAAATGAAGTAGAAGTGAAAATGTTCCAGCTTTGAGCTCAAACCTTGAAAGACCTCATGTGTTTCTGCTTTTCATCTTCATGAAAAGTCATAACTGTGAAAACCTGCTGCCTCCTCATGCAGGGCCCAAATTACCAGACAGAAAGTAGCCCCAAGCCCAAACTTAAGAAAGAAATCAAACTTTGCTAGATCTATGCTGTGAAGTAGAGCCATCTAGGTGAATCCAGCTTGATCAACCAACGCCCTTCCCAGATGTAGAGACATGTTTATAGTAATGAGTAATTGTTGGCCCAGTAAATTTCAGTGTGATTTGTTATGCAACAGTGGCTAACCACTGATGCAGAGCAAAAGTTGGCATTTCTCTTTTGGTCCTTCAGTGTCACAAAATTGAGAAACCAGAGTGATCTCTCGCTCTCTCTGTCTCTGTCTCTGTCTCTTTCTGTCTCTGTCTCTGTCTCTGTCTGTCTCTCTCATACAACACATACGCACATGCAGACCAAGACTGAAATCCTTCAGGCTTTTCCCGTGCCCTTATTTTCATATCTTCCGTACAAAGAGGTCAAATTTTTTGTTTGGTTGTTTGTTTTTTGTTTTAGGATTTTATTTATTTATTCATTTTCCTTTTTAAAAATTATCAAAATTCAATTTAGTTAATGTATAGTGTATTATTAATTTTAGGGGTCGAATTTAGTGATTCATCAATTGCATATAACCCCCAGTACTCATTACATCAGGTGCCCTTCTTAATGCCTGCCACCCAATCACCCCATTCCCCCACCCACCTCAATTTGTTCCCTGTAGTTTAAAGTCTCTTATGGTTTGCATTCTTCCTGTTTTTACCTTATTTTATTTTTCCTTCCCTTCCCCTATGTTCATCTGTTTTGACTCCTAAATCCCACATATGAGTAAAGCCATTCAATATTTGTGTTTCTGTGACTGACTTATTTCACTTAGCATAATACCCTCTAGTTCCATCCACATGTTGCAAATGGCAAGATTTCATTTTTTTGGTGACCGAGTAACATTTCATTTTATATATATATCTCACACCACATCTTCTTTATGCATTCACCTGTCAATGGCAATCTGGGCTCTTTCCATATTTTGGCTTTTGTGGACATTCCTGCCATAAACATTGGGGTGCATGTGCCCCTTCAGGTCACCATTTTTGTATTATTTGGATAAGTACCCTGAAGTGCAATTGCTGGGTCATAGCTTAGCTCTATTTGCAACTTTTTGAGGAACCTCCATACTGTTTTCCAGAGTGGCTGCACCAGCTTGCATTCCCACCAACAGTATAGGAGTTTCCTTTCTCTGCACCCTCACCAACATCTCTTCTTTCCTGACTTGTTAATTTTAGCCATTCTGATTTGTGTGAGATGGTATCTCATTGTGGTTTTGATTTGTACTTCTCTGATGCCACGTCATGTTAAGCATTTTTTCATGTGTCTCTTAGCCATTTGTATGTCTTCTTTGGAGAAATGTCTGTTCCTGACTTCTGCCCATTTCTTGACTAGATTTTGTTTTGTTTTGTTTTGTTTTGGGTATTGAGTTCTATATGTTCTTTATAAGTTTTGGATACTAGCCCTTTATCTGATAAGACATTTGCAAATATCTTCTCCCATTACATAGGTTGACTTTTAGTTTTGTCAGCTGTTTCTTTTGCCGTGCAGAAGCCTTTTACCCTGATGAAGTCCCAATAGTTTATTTTTGCTTTTGTTTCCTTTTCCTTCAGAAATGTGTCTAGTAAGAAGTTGCTATGGCCAACTTTGACCAAGGTCAAAGAGGTTACAGCCAGTATTCTCCTCTAGGATTTTGATGGATTCCTGTCTCAAATTTAGGTCTTTCATCCATTTTTTAATTTGTTTTTTGTGTATGGTGTAAGAAAGTGGTTCAGTTTCATTCTTCTGCTTGTGGCTGTCCAGTTTTCCCAACAGTGCTTGTTGAGAGACTGTCTTTTTTCCATTGGATATTCTTTCCTGCTTTGTCAAAGATTAGTTGACATGTATGTATGTATGTATGTATGTATGTATTTAGAGAGAGAGAGAGAAAGAGCAGGAGCATGGGGAGGAACATAGTTGGAGGGAAAGAAAAGAGACGGAGTCTTGAACAGATTCTGTGTGCAACACAGAGTCCAACGTGGGGCCTAATATGACCCTGGGATCATGATCTGAGCCAAAAATGAGTTGGCAGCTTAACTGACTGAGCCACCCAGGTGCCCCAAAACAGGTCAAGTTTTAAGAACAGACTTTCAATGTACTTATTCAATATACTTGTATGACAGTGAACTGAACGAAATATATACCTGACAGAAAAAATATGTGCAATTATAGTTATTGCACATAGCCATAACAAGCTATAATAAAAAGGATTTGAAGCAGATTAAGTAATTTTAAATATAAGTTTAAAATATCACTGACAAAAAATACTGAAGGAGGGGAGCCTGGATAGCTCAGTTGTTAAGCGTTTGCCTTTGGCTCAGGTCATGATCCCAGCATCCTGGGATTGAGCCCCACATCAGGCTCCCTGCTTGGCAGAAAGCCTGCTTCTCCCTTTCCCACTTCCCCTGCTTATATTCCCTCTCTCACTGTATCTCTTTCTCTCTCTGTCAAATAAATAAATAAAGTCTTTAAAAAAAATACGGAAGGAAAAATGATGTGAGACAGAACTAATGAACATCTCAGAAATGTCTGATTTTATTATGCAGAACAGAACACAAGTAACATGATATATTTGGGAGATAATCCTTATTAATTTCTCCTGGTGACTTTCAGAGGACATGAAATAGTACAGTAAAAAAACCATGGGACATTAAGATCAGAACTTGCAGTGCAGACTCTAATAAAGCTTTTCATATAATTACATACATGCACACACTTTCAGAGGACTGATGAATTTCCCCTTGAAGATTTATTTCTGTAAAAGTTGGTATTTATTGTCAAATAAGTTATCAAAACAGCTTATAACATGTTCCAAAGTGTGTTTTATCTGTTCCATTATTTGAAAGACCTATTTCATCAAAGTGTGGTACATAGCCAAGGAAATCATGTTCAGAAGGGAGGGGTAATAGATCATCTTGGAATAAAAGCAAGTTAAGAATAAAGCACTGGACAGGGATGCTAGCTTCTAGGTGAAAACCTAGGAGGTTAAGCATTAACTTCTAGATCATGAGAAAGGTATCCTAGGTGTATATATGTATATTTTTAAATAATAAACAATTTAAAACAAATTTTAGGTTAAATACTTTGGTATTTATTTATTTTTGTTTTTTATTATGTTCAATTAGCCAGTATATAGTACATCATTAGTTTCTGATGTAGTTGCATATAATACCCAGTGCTCATCACCACACATGCCCTCCATAATACCCATCACCTGGTTCCCCCTTACTCCCACCCCTCTCCCTTCTGTAACTCTCAGTTTGGTTCTCAGAGTCCAGAGTGTGTATATATCTTATGATGGTTTTGAAGACATGGAGGAATATCCCATCTTGGATGTTCATTTATAGCAATGGCTAAGAGAGTTATCAACTGTTCAGTGATGTTTTGAAGAACCACCTTTAAAGTTTTTTTTTTTTTTTTTTGTTTTTTGTTTTTGTTTTGAAGTTGAGAGTGAATGGGAGGGAGAAGAGAGAGAATCTGAAGCAGGCTCCACACAGAGCTCAGAGTCAGACTCAGGGCTTGATTCCACAACCACAAGATCATGAGCTGAGGCAAAACCAAGAGTCAGATGCTTAAACAACTGAGCCACTCATATGCCCCAAGAACCACCTTTCGAGAAGACTGTATTTTGACTCAGATATTTTCAGATATTCTTTAGCTCAGGTCATATTTAGGCTGCATTTGATTCCCCTCTTTTTTTTTTTTTTCTCCACAGTAGATGGAAATAAAATACAAAAATATTATGTAATTTCCAATTCTGTCTTGGTCATTTATTGGTTAATGTGGAATTTGGGTAATCATTAAGTTCCTATGGCTTTCAGTAAACATTGTACAGTAGTAGCTGTGGTTTGTTTACATGTTTTATGTATATTATTACACAGACTATTACACAATAATGCTGTGAGGTAGATAATATTAGCCCCATTTTGGAAATGAGATGCAGAGAAATAAAGGACTTAACTGAAGTCCACCAGCAAGGGGCTCTGAGACTGAAATTTGAAAGCAGGCTAGTTCTATCATCTGTTACTCATGAAGAGACTAGATGGTTTGGAGGGAAACACCAGGTCTGAAGTTGCCAAAAAGAGGAGTATAGAGAACCATTCTATGTAGAAATAAAAGGTACTTGTTTCGTTTCAACTAGATTACCCTTTGTGCAAAAGCCTGCAGCAGAGTCAAGGTGGACGGTATACAGTTCCTGCCTATCAAAGCCTTCTAGATATAGTAAAAACAAGATCATATTCATAAGAAAAATGTTTTAGACTGCAGTGCTTGCCATAAAGGCATAAAAACAAATTATTTTAAATATTAAGAAGAGGGAGAGATCATATTTGATGGAGAAAGAATCAGGAAAATCTTAAAAAGGAGGGCCCTTTTCAGAGAGGGCCTTGGAGAATAAAGAGGACCGAAGCAATTATTGTTACTGATGTTTGTAAGAGAGGGTGTGATGAAAAAAGTCTTTTAGAGAGGGAATAGTTTAAGCAAAATGTAGGACATGAGAAAAGACACTGCATATTTTAAAAGAAATTCTTGCCATTTTATCAGTGCTTAGAAAATGCATAGCACGGTTTGTGAAATGAAGCTGGAATGTGGGCTGTTATCATGTCACTTAGGACTTTAAATGGCATTTTTAGCAATTTAGATTATTTGTTAGTCTGGTGATTCTCATACTTGGGTGAACATCAGAATCATCTCCAGGGCTTAGAGATACATGGATTATTGGGCCCCATCCCTGAGTTTTGACTGAGTAGAGCTAGAGTAGAAATCTGAGAATTTGCATTTCTTTTTTTTTTTTTTTTAAGATTTTATTTATTTATTTGACACACACACACACAGAAAGAGAGAGAGAGAGAGAGCAAACAACTAGGCAGAGAGGCAGGCAGAGAGAGAGATGCTGAGCAGAGAGCCCGATGTGGGGCTCGATTCCAAGACCCAGAGTTCATGACCTGAGCCAAAGGCAGAGGCTTAACCCACTGAGCCCAGGTGCCCTGACAATTTGCATTTCTATCAAGCTCCCAGGTGATGCTCTTACTACTGATCTTGGAACAACAGTTTGAGAACCACTGTAAAAGGCAACAATAATCCAGAAAAGCTTTGAGCAAGGGAATAGCCAGATCAGGGAGATGCTTTACCAAAGTCAATATTTTTGTAGGATAGCTTGTACCAAGAATGGTTACTTTAGCTAATCAATGGGCATAAAGTTTCAATTATGCCGTATACATAAGTTGTAGAGTTCTATGCATTGCCCCTTAGTTAACAATACTTCATTTTACACTTAAATTTTTGTTAAGAGGTTAGCCTCCTGTTAGGCCTTCTTTACATAATAAGATAAAATTTAAAAAGTAAAGAGAGGTTATTGCAGTTTAAGATGCTATTACAATAGTACAGAAAGTAGTTGATTGGGATTTTAACAATATCAATGGAGAGGAAAATAAAATACTCAGTTTTCCAACTTTATCCCCATCTACCTATACTTCAATCCCTCTCTACACCCCTATGAGAATCTGAGAAGTGAAAAGCTAATGTAGTTCTAAGAAAGTAAACTATAAAAAAAAAAAATGTGAATCATTTTGTGCAGGCCACTTTAAAGAAATATGCATAGCCACAAAACTTAAGGCATTAAATTATCTGAAGAGAGAAGGTACACAGGAAAGTATACTGTTGGTTAGCAGTCAGGGAGCTCAAAAACAGGAGAGGCACAGAGTGAAAGCTAGTGCAACTTCCCAAGGTCTGACCAGGGACAGTTCCTGGTTTCCTGTCAGATATCTCTCCAAAATGGATATGGATATATTATGTTCTCTGTAAGTTACATTTTTTTTGTCATTTTCAACAAATACATTAACATTCTGAGTTAAGATTTGATCTCTTGATGTTAACTATACTAAAAAAAATAAATAAATTTATCTCTTGAGGGGCACCTGGGGGCACTCAGTTAAACATCTGCCTTTGGCTCAGGTCATAATCCCAGGGTCCTGGGATCAAGCCCCATGTCAGGTTCCCTGCTCAGTGGGGAGTCTGCTTCTCCTTCTTCCTCTCCCTCTGCCCTTCACCCTCCACTCTTGTTCTCTCCCTATGTCTTAAATAAATAAAATAAAATCTAAAAAACAAAACAAAACAAAACAAAACAAAACAAAAAAAAAACAAAATAAATTTATCTCATGAGACAAGGCCACAGTGAAAAGACCAGAAAAGAAAACCAAGCCAGTGACAGAGAAAAGTATGAGGTCTTTCAAGAGGAATCAAGTGACCAGCTACATACCCTGAACAAGTTCTGTGGTCAACTGTAAGCAGTCATTATAACCGAGGACTTGAGAAGTTACATTAGATTTTGGACTTTGCAAACCTTGCATTACCTAATTTGTATGCACAGGCAAATTCTTGCCATTCATTGTTTGTGATTGGGTTAACAAAATTCAACCCAGAGAAAATTAATTTAGTGATATTAAGTAACATCGCAAAGTAAAAAAGGAAGACTGAATTAGACTGGATGGGAAAATCAATGCCAGGAACATAGCATATTAAATTCAGTTCTCATTTGTTTGCCTTTTTCAGAGGAAGTTGGGAAGAAGTAGAACTGTCTGTCCTGTGCCATCTAATAAAGTCTTGCCATATTGCTACTTTTGATTTTGTTTAGCATATCAATTTGTTCAATGAATTTAGAGAGAAATACAAGCTGTCTGTCCTCGGTCTGAGAATTACAATGTAACAAGGGCCTGCTCTCTAGAGAAGAAAATGAAGAAGCAAGCAACCCATCCCAAACTGGATTTTGTGAGATCAGCAGAATGAAATGTGTAGGAAGAGGTCAGGGACTGCATAAATCCTAGGATTAGATTTTGAAGTGAATACAACAACTCAGCGCCCAGCCGTGAAAGAGACAGGGGAGTTGGTAGTTATGGTGATACTCTGAATCTTTTGCCAAATGTTGGGATAGTGAAAAAAGAACAGGGAAATGTAATCCTGTTGTGTCTATCCTGAGAGTCTGAGAATATAAATCATTTGAAACTTACTCTGGTGAAATACAATCTAAAGCCCTAATCACCTGAAATTCCTGTCACTACGTTCAAGGGGAAACTTAGCTGTCAGTATCTCCAAAAAACTCCATTCTAATTACTTAGATTGTTTCTTTAAAAAGACCAGAAGCCAAGGAAAGACCAAAATCTCTCTCAGGTTTTACTCTAAAAGAATAAGCATTCACAGGTGGCCAAGAAATCTTGGTTAGCTCAACAAAATATTTAATGCATAATTTTGTACCAGATACTGGGCTAGATACTAGACATATTGTGGTAAATTATTTCTAAGTACAGAAGGAGAAAGAATATTAGATACATAAATGTTAGGTACTCATAGTTGTGAAAAGTGACATTCAAAAAAATTTGATAAAAATGTTAGAGCAACATAATCTAGTTTTGGAAGCTTAGAAAACCTTCTGTGAGGAGCAACTGCAAGTTTCTCCTTGAAGGATGGGCAGTGATCAGCTAGGTAAATGAATCTGTAAAGAACATTCTGGGTGAGGCAACACCATACATCAGGGCTCTAAAGTAGGAAGCAAGTTGATATATCCAAGGAACTGAAAGAAAGTAGCTGTAGTTACAAATACCGTAGAAGTGATATAAAAGAAGGGAGGCAGAGAAGGACGCAATTTGTAAGGAGCTGAAGAGCAAATAAAGACAAGAGTGTGTGTGTGTGTGTGTGTGTGTGTGTGTGTGTGTTGGAGTACTTAGAGAAAAGGAGGTAGAAACTTTGTATATATATAAAGTTATAGATATATATATAGAGAGAGAGTTATATAACAACTTGTAGTATTCATATATATACACAAATATGTCAAGTATTTATTTATTATTATATGTTATATTAAATATAATTAATATTTATTATTACTGTTAAGATAATCTTAGTTGTTGGCCTTCTTGACTTCTCTGCAACTTATAACAGAAATAGTTTTGAAACTTGTACGTCTTTGTGATAGACACTAGGGCTGTTCACAAACACAAGTATTTCCCTCCAGTCCTACATAGGATTGCACCTGTCTGGACCCTTGATGTTAGGCGGGGCCTCATGACTTGCTTCGGCCTGTACCATAGGAGCGGTACTATGTGTGTCACTTGTGAAAATGCATGAAGGGCCACTGTGAAGTCCACCATGTCCTCTTGCCCTGCTGCACCAATCTTGAAAGCTTGTATAGGTATGGGGCCTCCATCAGCCAAGCCTGCACCCATAGCAATTAAGATAAACAATCCTTGGCTTGAGCTCCAGCAGAATTTTATGATTATTATATCAACAGGGTTTTTGATCATCAAATGCTGGTTAGGTTTTATGATTATTTTATTCTCCTGTAATGTAACATGGACATTCGGAAAATTCTTATCACTGCATAATTGGCTTTCAAGAGAAAATCAAGCAAATGGAAGGGATGTCAAGAATGGCAAAGTTAGCGGCACCTGGGTGGCTCAGTGGGTTAAAGCCTCTGCCTTCAGCTCAGGTCGTGATCCCAGGGGCCTGGGATCGAGTCCCGCATTGGGCTCTCTGCTCAGGAGGGAGCCTGCTTCTCCTCATCTCTCTCTCTGTCTGTCTCTCTACCTATTTGTGATCTCTCTCTGTCAAATAAATAAATAAAATCTTAAAAAAAAAAAAGAATGGCAAAGTTAGTAATAAGTAGGGCATGGCCTTCTCTTGTAGGTGCCAGAAACCAGCTGTTCCTTCTAATTCAACAGACAGAAATTCTCCTGTATACTCTAGGGCAATGGTTTGCAAAACAAATGTGGTGAAGCATTGGTGTGTTGTTGTCATGTACAAGCTAAATCATCAGTACTTTATTGTGAACAATAGAACAGTGATGTTTGTAAATCATTGACTTCAAATAACTAGAATGATTTCAAAATCATTCCTTTTAACTTGTGTTCTATCATACTTCTCTGAATTGGGAATGAAGGGTATATGGGAATGTCAGAAACCACATCAGTGCTTCACCCACCAAGTCAGGTTCCCTGGAGAACAACTAGGATTCTAGTTAGATGTATAACCATGAACAGGCTGTTTATTCCCTCTGAATCTGTTTCGTCATTTACTAAATTGTGATAACCCTACCAGGTTACTTTCCAATAAGGGAAGCTCAGTGACGATACAGGATAATAGATATAGTAGTTACATATAAACAGGAAAGCTCTATACATATGACAGTTATTGTTGCAAAATAAGTAAGTAACTTGTACTAAGTAAAATCAGGAGATAGAAATCAAAGTGCAAATGTGCCTTCAAACTTCTCTAGATGTGAATATAAGATGTATACAGGTTAAGAGATGTCTCCATCAGACAGGATGAATACCCCACTTTTGTAGCAACATGGATGGGACTGGAAGAGATTATGCTGAGTGAAGTAAGTCAAGCAGAGAGAGTCATGTATCATACGGTTTCACTTATTTGTGGAGCATAACAAATAGCATGGAGGACATGGGGAGTCAGAGAGGAGAAGGGAGTTGGGGGAAATTGGAAGAGGAGGTGAACCATGAGAGACTATGGACGGGAGGTTGGGGTACCAGGTGGTGGGTATTATAGAGAGCACAGATTTCATGGAGCACTGGGTGTGGTGCAAAAATAATGAATACTGTTATGCTGAAAATAAATAAAAAATAAATTTAAAAAAAAAGAGAGATGTCGCATAAACTGAGATAGGCTGCTAGTAAATGCTAGGCTAGCGTAGCTACTCCAAAATTCCAAGGCAGGGCAGAGAATAGTAGAGTAAGGACCCAGGAAAAGTTTCACCATGGAGGAAAGATTGGAAGTGGGCCTTGGCTGCTAGGGAGGATTCAGAAATGTGGTCAGGTGGGAGCATGACATCATGAAATGTCTGGAATGGCACCTGCATCCTCACTCTTGTCTGCACTGGCTTTGTTGATATCCAGCTTCCAGTATCTTACAGAATGATACTCTCAAATTGATGGTGTAATAATTGCAGTCTTAATGCAAAAGTTAGAAACACCAATTGTGGCCACAAGGGATCATATTTGTTGAGTACCAGAAGTAAGGCAAAAAAGGATGCAAATTATAAGAGATAGGACAAAATAGAAATGACATTTATTGATTGCCAATTAAGGGCCAAACACTAGTAGACATTTTGCATGTATATCATCTAATTACCAGAAAACCTTGCAAAGTGGATACTCTTTTGCTCAACATAGAAATGAAGAAACTGGGGCCCAGAAAGTTTAAGTAAAATTCTCAAGATTTTATAGCATAAAGCATATAGACATATAGACAAGATGTTTACCCACCTATCCAACTCCAAAGCCTAGTCACATTTCCCAGACCGTTGTTCCTTGTCTCAAAGATTTTCCTGATCATGGGAGTGATAATGGTGGGGGTAGAAATTATACACAAATAGCAAAATATAAGACAGCCTGTGACACCATCACATAGTCGGTATTTAAATTAGAAAAAAGACTCTAGCTGAGATGGAGTTAAAATATAAGGAGATGCACTTATCTTGGTCAGATGAGGTCCCGGACAGGTAGAACAAGCAGTTTACTTACGTCACGAATGACTCTCTGTGTTTTCATCTCTGCCCAGTGAACCTCAGTAATTGCCTTTCGTCTCAGACTAAGAGCAAGATGGCTCCAAGTGCCAGTCGCACATAACGGTGTATAGAAGGAGAATAAAGGATTCTTTCTTCCTGTGATTAAGTCTTAATAGCAAACATCCCCTTGGGTTTCCCAACAGCTACTCCTTCTTGTCTCATTGTCCGTAAGTGGGTCACATGCCCACTCCTGACTCATGTGTAGGTAGGAGGGATGGATTGTCCTCGTAACACTAGCAACATTGATTGAACACTTACGAGCTTCAGACAATGTTCTACTTGCTTCCCATGGATTGAATTCTCCAAAAGCTCTATGTTAAGGCTGTTATTACTATTACTCACCACACTGAAGTTGAAGAAACTAAGAAAGAAAGAGGTTAAGTAACTTTCTCAAAGTTAGGAAATGAGCATGTGAATCAGGCAGATCGAGTAACTGAATCTGCACTCAGTCTCTATACTGTGTTGTTTCATGTCGTTCTACCCTTAATCTAAACAGACCACTTCTAGAGCTAGAGGTGAGGTTGGTGTCACTGGGGTGCTTGGTTACAAGTAAGGAAGATAGAAAAGAAGCAAACAACCCCCCCCCCCAACCCAAACTAAACAAGAAAACCTGAGGTATTACCAGAAGATGGAAGGACATATGCTTTGAGAGATCTGTGGATGAAGAGATTCTTCTATTCCTGTGGTAGTCAATGAAGGTATTATTGAGGAGCAGGCATGAGACTTCTTTCTTTCTTTTTTGATTTATTAATTAATTATTTTTAGAGGGTTTTTTGTTTTTAAATTTGTTTTGTTTTGTTTTTTCATTTTATTTTTTTCTTTCTTTTTAGTGTTCCAGAATTCATTATTTATGCACCACACCCAGCGCTCCATGCAATACGTGCCCTCCACAATTCCCACTACCAGGCTCACCCAACCCCCCCCCCCCCCCCCCCCGCAACCCTCAGTTTGTTTTGTGAGATTAAGAGTCACTTATGGTTTGTCTCCCTCCCAATCCCATCTTGTTTCATTTATTCTTCTCCTACCCACTTAAGCCCCCTGTTGCATCACCACTTCCTCATATCAGGGAGATCATATGATAGTTGTCTTTCTCTGCTTGACTTATTTCGCTAAGCATGATACACTCTAGTTCCATCCATGTTGTTGCAAATGGCAAGATTTCATTTCTTTTGATGGCTGCATAGTATTCCATTGTGTATATATACCACATCTTCTTGATCCATTCATCTGTTGATGGACATCTAGGTTCTTGCCATAGTTTGGCTATTGTGGACATTGCTGCTATAAACATTCGGGTGCATGTGCCCCTTTGGATCACTACGTTTGTATCTTTAGGGTAAATACCCAATAGTACAATTGCTGGGTCATAGGGCAGTTCTATTTTCAACATTTTGAGGAACCTCCATGCTGTTTTCCAGAGTGGTTGCACCAGCTTGCATTCCCACCAACAGTGTAGGAGGGTTCCCCTTTCTCCGCATCCTCGCCAGCATCTGTCATTTCCTGACTTGTTGATTTTAGCCATTCTGACTGGTGTGAGGTGATATCTCATTGTGGTTTTGATTTGTATTTCCCTGATGCTGAGTGATATGGAGCACTTTTTCATGTGTCTGTTGGCCATCTGGATGTCTTCTTTGCAGAAATGTCTGTTCATGTCCTCTGCCCATTTCTTGATTGGATTATTTGTTCTTTAGGTGTTGAGTTTGCTAAGATCTTTATAGATTTTGGACACTAGTCCTTTATCTGATATGTCGTTTGCAAATATCTTCTCCCATTCTGTCAGTTGTCTTTTGATTTTGTTCACTGTTTCCTTTGCTGTGCAAAAGCTTTTGATCTTGATGAAATCCCAATAGTTCATTTTTGCCCTTGCTTCCCTTGCCTTTTGCGTTGTTCCTAGGAAGATGTTGCTGCGGCAGAGGTCGAAGAGGTTGCTGCCTGTGTTCTCCTCAAGGATTTTGATGGATTCCTTTCGTACATTGAGGTCCTTCATCCATTTTGAGTCTATTTTCGTGTGTGGTGTAAGGAAATGGTCCAATTTCATTTTTCTGCATGTGGCTGTCCAATTTTCCCAGCACCATTTATTGAAGAGGCTGTCTTTTTTCCATTGGACATTCTTTCCTGCTTTGTCAAAGATTAGTTGACCATAGAGTTGAGGGTATATTTCTGAGCTCTCTATTCTGTTCCACTGATCTATGTGTCTTGCTAAAATTTATATGGAACCAGAAAAGACCTCGAATAGCCAAAGGGATATTGAAAAAGAAAGCCAACGCTGGTGGCATCACAATTCTGGACCTCAAACTCTATTACAAAGCTGTCATCATCAAGACAGCATGGTACTGCGTATTCATCCTTTCTGATGGAGGTATAATACTCCATTGTATATATGGACCATATCTTCTTTATCCATTCGTCCACTGAAGGGCATCACAGTTTGTTGACTATGGCCATTGCTGCTATGAACATTGGGGTACAGATGGCCCTTCTTTTCACTACATCTGTATCTTTGGGGTAAATACCCAGTAGTGCAATTGCAGGATCATAGGGTAGCTCTATTTTTAATTTCTTAAGGTATCTCCAAACTGTTTTCCAAAGTGACTGCACCAACTTGCATTCCCACCAACAACGTAAGAGGGTTCCCCTTTCTCCATATTCTCCCCAACACCTGTTGTTTACTGTCTTGTTAATTTTGGCCATTCTAAATGGTGTAAGGTGGTATCTCAGTGTGGTTTTGATTTGGATCTCCCTGATGGCTAATGATAATGAAAATTTTTTCATGTGTCTGTTAGCCATTTGTGTATCTTCTTTGGAGAAGTGTCTGTTCATGTCTTCTGCCCATTTTTTGACATAATTATCTGTTTTGTGTGTATTGAGTTTGAGAGAGAGAGAGAGTGAGAGAGAGCATATCAAGGGGAGCAGCAGGCAAGACCCTGGGATCATGATCTGAACCCAAGGTGGTCACTTAAAGTGGCTCCTGATGGAGCCACCAGGAGTCCCATGGGACTTCTTTCTGATGGATAGACAGCATTTCTCCTGTTTTATTAGATGAGTATGTGAGGATTAAAAAAAAAAAAAAGCTCAGTTATATTGAACAATTAAATAATTGAACAAGCACAATGCTAACAGTTTCATAGGCATTTGAAACTTAATTTTTTAGAAGACTTTATTCATTTGAGATAGTGCAAGCAAGAGAGCAGGATCAGGGGAGCAGAAGAAGAAGGAAAAGCAGGCTCCCTACTGATCAGAGAGCCTGAGGTTGGGCTCGATCCCAGGATCCCAGGATCATGACCTGAACTGAAGGCAGACACTTAACCAACTGAGACACCCAGGCACCACTAAACTTAATTTTTGTGGCAACCATATAGTTATTTCTGCTTATCATGCCCATTTTATAAATAAGAAAACACAGAGCTTAGGGGCGCCTGGGTGGCTCAGTGGTTTAAAGCCTCTGCCTTTGGCTCAGGTCATGATCCCAGAGTCCTGGGATCGAGCCCTACATCTGGCTTTCTGCTCCACGGAGAGCCTGCTTCTCCCTCTCTCTCTCTCTGTCTGCCCCTGCCTACTTGTGATCTCTGTCTGTCAAATAAATAAATAAAATCTTAAAAAAAAAAAGAAAGAAAGAAAGCACAGAGCTTAAAAAATTATAGCCCAAAATACACCTCTAGAAAATAGAGGGGCTAGGATTCAAACCTGGTTCTGACCCTAAATTCTAGCTCTTCTAAATGACATTAGATTTCATATATGATACACATAATAGGAACCTGAGAAAGGGAATTCCCATGATTCAATGCAAGCAGCAGTCCTGCATCAGTTCATGATTATAAACTCAATTGACCATCAAGGCAGACATCCATGTAAATTTATTCTCAAACCTCCTGACCTGCCCACAATCAATAAAAGTAAATTTGAAGATCTTTTTCATCTCATCTTGTGATCCAAATTAAACGATTCACCTGTCTGTCTCTAACTAAGCTTGTAAAGATGAGTAGAAATCAGGACTTCAATAAAAGTCAGGGTCTTTCCCTTCTCCATCCTTTAACTGTTGCCAAGGCTAAGAGTCCAGTCTTGTTGGGAACACTGAACCCTCTTTAAATCTGCTTTGATTGTATTCACAAAGAGTAGCATTGCTTTGAAAGGCTAAAGCTTGTGCCATGCCAGTCCACAGATTGTCTGTCGACAGATTTTAAGTAATTATAGCAGGTAACCTGTCTGGCTCCATTACAGAATTTAATAGTGAGCAAATAAATATTTTTACAGCTTTGGTGTTACTTTTGATGTTGAAACCCAAATCCACAAAAAATCTTTGGGTACCATATGCTAAGTGTTGTCAAAGTGAAGAAAAATTATCAGTGTCTTTGGAGTTCCAATTGTCACTTACAGGGTAACCTATAAAGTGGGGTATGTGCAACTTGGAATTCAACTTTAGTGGACATTCCTCTCATTTTTAAATGGCAAATGAATACAAATGACAGTAATGACACGGCCATTAGTGCTGATCTCCAGATTAACGAATCAGTTTCACATCTGTTAGGATTTTTTGAATAGTCAACTTGAATCCTTTCAACGGTTACTTAATTAAAGGGAATTAGGACTTTAGCAATATGGCAATTTAATTTTTAAAAAATGGGAGAGAAGTGTCACAGCTACATCTTTCATTCATTTTAATTTGAGAAAATGTATTATCTTCTCAGAGAATATCAAAGAGAAGCTGAAAAGCATTTTTCCCCAAAGAAAAGTGGGCTATAATAATATGAATCACAAAGTTGCCTCATATTCGGTTGTCATTTAGTCAATGTTATTAACTTGGTTTTATAATAGCTTAAGGAGGTAGAGTCTCATAGAGTAATTCAATCAGTAAGAGCAAGTTCTTTAACCCCTGTTACAGCAAATCTCTTCTATTGATTTTTAGGGCATGTGGCAAATGAGGAGAAATGCAAAGCAATTATAATTCTATATGGAATATCAGACCTTACAAGCAGTTGGAGCTGGGAGCTCATGTTTGTTCATTCATTGCTATATGAGCTCTAGTCTATCCATTTCAAGAGTTATTAGGGTATTTAAAATACTACTTCTGAATGTTATCCATAATTTTGGACCCATATCTTTTAATTTCTTGGAGAACAATATATGTTATAGGTCCAGTTTCCTAGCTGCATTGGCATTCCTGAATGTTATGCATTTGGAGATACTCACTGGGTCAAGGCCTCAAAACATTTACTACTGTCTTTGTTTAAAAAATGTCTTAAGGTACATCAGATTATTTTTATTCAAATACCAAAAACCCAATACACAATGCCCATTTTTCAAGATGCTAACCTTTTTTTTTTTTTTTTTTTTTGGATGAGAGTTACTTTTATATCACCAACAAAAATATATCTACCTTTTCTACTTCTTTTTTTTTTTTTTTTTTTTTTTACTTCTAACCACATTTATGCTTTAAAAAAAAAAATCTGGTTAGTGATTCAGTGCTTTTGAAGGGAAGTAGGAAAATCATTCCTTGGGGCTGAGAGATGATGAAGGACAGAAAGAAACAGGATTACAAAGGTCTTGGAGCTAAGAGACAATGAAAGAAAGAAATGAACAAGGAACAAAATAACATAGTTCTGGGCTATTCTGAGACTCTCCTTTCAAATCCTGTGTATCTTACTTAAAAACAAATCTGCTACTAATTTCATTTAAATTTATTTAAATATTTGATATTAAACTACTTGCCTAAGATGAAACTCTGCTCTGTTGTGTCTGAAGGAAAACAAGGAGACTGGGATACCTAGAGCAGCAGGTGAGTAAATGATGTGGAGATGAAGTTGGGAAGGAAGCCAGGGACCCAGTGATAGTAAGACCAAGCCTACTGAGGACTGTAGATTTCTTTAAATCCTAACACAAACTCTAACACAATCTAAAATTTTATTATATATGTTTTATATTATAATATTGAAATACACACAAAAGAGGAGAGAACATTCATATACCCACCAGTCATATTTAATAATTATTAAGAAGTTGCCATGCTTACAATTCTATCTATCCATCTCCGTGCAATTTTATTCATATTTATTTATTTCTGAAATAAATATAAATCCCAGATCTCATATTATTTCATTTCTTCTTGCTGAGTATGTAGCTCTAAAAGCTATTGTTCCACTTAACCAAGTTAGTGTTTCTTCGTTATATGTACTATTCAGTTTAGATATAACATTTTTTTTTTAAAAAAAATATGATCTCCTCTAGCTACCATATTGGGCTGAAATTACAAATCCATTACATGCATAATATTTGATTATGATTTCTCTTTAATCTCCTTTAATTTGGAGCAGTGCCTCTCTCTTCTTCCACCACCCTACTTTCACCATGCTATCGATGTGCTGAATGTATATGGTCTTTTTTACTAATAGAGGAAGGATTTGTCTGCTTGTTTCATTATGATGTCACTTGTTTCTCCTCTCTATTTTCTTTTCTCTTTCTTTTTAAAATTTTTGTAAGCTACAAATTAGTTGAAATGTCTTGATTGGATTTTTCCAAATGAATGAGGCTATGTACTTTAGATTGCCTCCCAGCAAGGGGTACAAACTGTCTGGTCACCGGAGGATTAGTGAAGTTAAGATTGATCTTTGTGTTCCAGGGGTGACAGCCTTATCCCCTCACTGTGTAATTCTCTATCAGCATTTCATCTGATCATCTATTGATAATTTTTGCCTAAGTCAATTATTTCATTAGGGTGTGCTAACTGGGAGTTTTCTAATTCTGCCAGCCTTTCCATATTTATTAGCTAGAATTATGTACAAAAGAATTTTCTCTAAACATCAGGTGCTATTGTTCCTTTTAAATACATTTTCTACAGGAAAGGCAAAATATATGTTGAAGATTTTTTTCTTTAAATGACCGTTTTCAGTGGAAGGAGTTCATATCATACTTACTAGCAATGTTATCTCTTTCTTATTGTCTTTCTTTGAAATATCTATATATATCAATTAAATATATATATATCCATATATACATATGGATATATAGAGATTATAGATTATAGATGGGTAATATGTAGATTTTATATGTTCAATATGCTTCTATATATTATAATAATTATTGGTTTTTGATGCTGAAATTTTCTCAATTTTGTCCAAAGCAAATCCCTTTGGTTAGGATATACACTTTTGTCCTTTTAATATGACCTTGTTCTTCCTTAAAAGCTTGTTTGCTTTCTGGCACAATAAAATGCTTCTTCTCATCTCTTGTATTTCCTATCCCATCCTGGGTTAGCCGATCCTCCCAAAAATCTGAGTTCTTTTTAGTGAGGAAGACAGTGACCACTCTCAAAGCAGTAAATATATTCATTGCTGAGTTCATTCTTAAATCACTGGAAATAGGGAAAAAGTATTTTGAAAAAAAATAATCAGAATCCATACGGGTATACCTAAGTGAAATATAAAATAGTTGAATTTTATTTGTTTTATTCTTAAAACTCTTTTCTTTTAACTAAGAAATACTGGTTCCAAATGATTTTAAATAATGGTTTAATTTACTTTATCATTCAATGTATAAAAGTTTCAAAACAGCAATACTAATATTGTTACTTAAAAAAAGACTACTAAATGAAGCTTAAGATTTCTTCCCAGCAAAGGCAACAGTTAACAAAACCAAAAGACATCTGACAGAATGGGAGAAGATATTTGCAAACGAAATATCAGATAAAGTGCTAGTATCCAAAATCTATAAAGAACTTCTCAAACTCAACACCCGAAGAACAAATAATCCAATCAAGAAATGGGCAGAGGACATGAACAGACATTTCTGCAAAAAAGATGTAGAGATGGCCAACAGACATATGAAAAAGTGCTCCACATCACTCGGCATCAGACAAATACAAATCAAAACCACAATGAGATACCACCTTACACCAGTCAGGATGGCTAAAATTAACAAGTCAGGGAATGACAGATGCTAGTGAGAATGAGGAGAAAGGAGAACCCTCCTACACTATTGGTGGGAATGCAAGCTGGTGCAACCACTCTGGAAAGGAGCATGGAGGTTCTTCAAAAAGTTGAAAATATAGCTACCTACAACCCAGAAATTGCATTACTGGGTATTTACCCTGAAGATACAAATGTAGTGATCCGAAGGGGCATGTG
>NC_081557.1:65511814-65526564 GCF_022355385.1 Mustela nigripes | reverse complement strand
TATATAATGCAGCCATCAAAGGAAATGAAATCTTGCCATTTGTGATGATGTGGATGAAATTAGAGGGAATTATGCTTAGTGAAATAAGTCAGTCGGAGAGAGACAACTATCATATGATCTCCCTGATATGAGGAAGTGGAGATGCAACATGGGGAGTTTGGGGGGTAGGAAAAGAATAAATGAAACAAGATGGGATCAGGAGGGAGACAAACCATAAGACACTCTGAATCTCACAAAACAAACAGGGTTGCCGGGGTAGGGGGTAGGGAGAGGGTGGTAGGGTTAGGGACATTGGGGAGGGTATGTGCTATGGTGAGTGCTGTGAAGTCTGTAAACCTAGCAATTCACAGACCTGTGCCCCTGGGGCTAATAATACATTATATGTTAATAAATTTAAAAAATTTAAAAAAAAATTTCTTCCAAGATCTACTTGTCCTTTGAATGTGTTCCATTTTGTGTATATAGTCAAAATACTATGTCTTGAAGTCACTTGAAAAAAATATATTTTATGTAGACTATTTAACCAACTTGATATATAATTAGGTTCATTCATTTCAATATGCTCTTACTTTTAAGGATTGCTTTTTTACCTCTCAGTTTAATTTCACTTTTGAAATTATGTTATCTTTGGATTATTCCATAGTCTAAAGTCTGTAACATGGTATGTTAGAGGAATTTTGTTTCCATTGCTAATCCTTCCCTTTCCTTTGGGGAACTTTTTTGTTTATTTATACTACCACTATTAATTGCAAATATAAGGAAAGACAATATGTTATATATATATTGGACTCTTTTCATGTATAAGGACCTTTTTGATTCCTTTTTACTGCTTCATGCTATTTTATTAGTATGGAATTATTGGCAATGTTAGCTTGTAATTTGATAGGATAATATATTGCAGGAGGAGTGAGGCAAAGGCAGAGGCAAGGAAACCAGTTAGAAGGCTATGGCAATAGATTACATGCAGATAGTTGGACTAGGGCAATAGACTAGGTGGAAGTGATGAGAAATGGTTAAAGTTAAGAAATATTTTGAAGAGGCAGTAATTTGGAGTTACTGATACCTTGGATATGGGATGAAAGAAAAAAGTGACAAATCCACATTTTGTGCCTATACAAGGAGGGGAATATATATTGCCACATACCAAAGAAGAAGCTGGTACAGATGTAGGGAATTGCAAATATTCATTTTGGGACATATTAATTTGAGATTTTTTTTAGATGTGCAAGTGAAAATTATGTATAGATCATTAAATGTGTGAATTTGAAATTCAAAGAAGACTAGGATCAAGCATTAATAATTGAATTCTGTCCTTGAATTTTCCATTTAGCATTGTGATTAAAATTTGAAGTTTCTGGAGAACCTGGATGGCTCAGTGGTTTAAAGCCTCTGCCCTTGGCTCAGATCATGATTTCAGAGTCCTAGGATCAAGCCCCGACTCAGGCTCTCTGCTAAGCAGAGAGTGTGCTTCCACCTCTCTCTCTGCCTGCTTCTCTGCCTACTTGTGATCTCCATCTGTCAAATAAATAAATAAAATCTTAAAAAAAAAAAAAAACACTGAAGTTTCTTTCCTGAACAGTTGTAGTTTAGATCTTATCTCTGGCAGTTATTATATTACCTTGAACAAATCACTAGAAAATGAAAAACCATGTACAATGTCTATAAAATGATGATAATAATAACATCTCAAAAATTAATTAATAATAAAAAATTATATATAAAATACTTAGCATAGGGTCTAGCATTTTATATACTTTTTTTTCTTTCTAATTTCTTTTTGAGATGTTATTATTATCATCATTTTTTATTCATTGTACATGGTATTTTATTTTTTTTCTTTTTTTTGTATTTTTTTTTTTGTTGTTTATAGCTTATTATTATTTTTTTTTTTTCGAGAGAGCATGCTTGAGCAGGGAAGAAGTAGAGGGAGAGGAAAAAATCTTTTTTTTTTTTTCTTAGTGTGACTCTATCTTTTTTTATTTTTTTTACAATTTTTTAAATTTAATTTTTTTCCAGTGTAACAATTCATTGTTTATGCACCACATCCAGTGCTCCATGCAATATGTGCCCTCCATAAAATCCACCACCTGGCTCCCCCAACATCCTACTCCCTGCCCGTTCAAAACCCTCAGATTGTTTTTCAGAGTCCATAGTCTCTCATGATTCATCTCCCCTTCCAATTTCCCTCAACTCCCTTCTCCTCTCCATCTCCCCATGTCCTCTGTGTTATTTGTTATGCTCCACAAATAAGTGAAACCATATAATAATTGACTCTCTCTGCTTGATTTATTTCACTCAGCATAATCTCTTCCATTCCTGTCATGGTGATACAAATACTCCATAGTGTATGTGGACCACATCTTCCTTATCCATTCATCCGTTGAAGGATATCTTGGTTCTTTCCACAGTTTGGTGACCGTGGCCATTGCTGCTATGAACATTGGGGTACAGATGGCCCTTCTTTTAGCTAAATCTGTATCTTTGGGGCAAATACCCAGCAGTGCAATTGCAGGGTCATATGGCAGCTCTATTTTTAATTTCTTGAGGAATCTCCACACTGTTCTCCAAATTGGCTGCACGAACTTGCATTGCCACCAACAGTGTAAGAGGGTTCCCCTTTCTCCACATCCTCTCCAACACATGTTGTTTCCTGTCTTGCTAATTTTGGCCATTCTAACTGGTGCAAGGTGGTATCTCAATGTGGTTTTAATTTGAGTCTCCTTAATGGCTAGTGATGATGAACATTTTTTCATATGTCTGATAGCCATTTGTATGTCTTCATTGGAGCTGTGTCTGTTCATGTCTTTTGTCCATTTTTTGACATGATTATCCGTTTTTTGTGTGTTGAGTTTGAGAAGTTCTTTATAGATCCTGGATATCAACCTTTTGTCTGTACTGTCAATTGCAAATATCTTCTCCTATTCTGTGGGTTGCCTCTTTGTTTTGTTGACTGTATCCCTCGCTGTGCAGAAGCTTTTGATCTTGATGAAGTCCCAAAAGTTCATTTTCACATTTATTTCATTTGCCTTTGGAGACATATCGTGAAAGAAGTTGCTGTGGCTGATATCGAAGAGGTTACTGCCTATGTTCTCCTCTAGGATTCTGATGGATTCCTGTCTCACGTTGAGGTCTTATATCCATTTTGAGTTTATCTTTGTGTACAGTGTAAAAGAATGGTTGAGTTTCATTCTTCTACATATAGCTGTCCAATTTTCCCAGCACCATTTATTGAAGAGACCATCTTTTTTCCACTCTGTATTTTTTCCTGTTTTGTGAAGATTATTTGACTGTAGGGTTGAAGGTCCATATCTGGGCTCTCTACTCTGTACCACTGGTCTATGTGTCTGTTTTTATGCCAGTACCATGCTGTCGTGGTGATCACAGCTTTGTGGTAAAGCTTAAAATTAGATAACATGATGCCACCAGTTTTGGGTTTTTGTTTGTTTGTTTATTTATTTACTTATTTTCAGCATTTCCTTAGCAATTCGGAGTCTCTTCTGATTCCATACAAATTTTAGGATTATTTGCTTCAGCTCTTTGAAAAATACCAGTCATCTGTGAAGAGAGAGTTTGACTTCTTCATTGCCAATTTGGATACCTTTTATTTCTCTTTGTTGTCTGATTGCTGTTGCTAGGACTTCTAATACTATGTTGAACAAGAGTGGTGAGAGTGGGCATCCTTGTGGTGCTCCTGATCTCAACAGGAAGGATTTGAGCTTTTTCCCATTGAGGATGATATTTGCTGTGGGTTTTTCATAGATAGATTTTATGAAGTTGAGGAATGTTCCCTCTATCCCTATCCTTTGAAGCATTTTAATCAGGAATGGATGCTGGATTTTGTCAAATGCTTTTTCTGCATCAATTGAGAGGGAGGACCATGTGGTTCTTCTTTCTTCTCTTATTGATTCTATCACATTGATTGATTTGCAAATGTTGAACCATCCTTGCAACCCAGGGATGAATCCCACCTGCTCATGGTGGATAATCTTTTTAATGTGCTATTGGATCCTATTTGCTAGGATCTTGTTGAGAATCTTAGCATCCATATTCATCAGTGATATTGGTCTGAAATTCTCCTTTTTGGTGAAATCTCTGCCTGGTTTGGGGATCAGGGTAATGCTGGCTTCATAAAAAGATTCTGGAAGTTTTCCTGAAACAGCATCAGGAGAATAGGTGTTATTTCTTCTTTTAAAGTTTGGTAGAATTACCCAGGGAATCTGTTAGGTCCTGGGCTCTTGTTTTTTGGGAGGTTTTCGATTACTGCTTCAATCTCGTTACTAGATATCGGTCTATTCAGATTGGCAATTTCTTCTTGGTTCAATTTTGAAGTTTATAGTTTTCCAGGAATACATCCATTTCATCCAGGTAGCTTAAGTAATTGGCATATAACTGTTGATAATAACTTCTGATGATTGTTTCTATTTCCTTGGCATTAGTTGTGATCTCTCCCTTTTCATTCATAATTTTATTAATTTGGGCCTTCTCTCTTTTCTTTTGGATTAGTGTGGCCAATGGTTTATCGATCTTATTGATTTTTTTAAAAAAACCAGCTTCTAGTTTCATTGATGCGTTCTACTGTATCTCTAGTTTCTATCTCATTGATCTCTGCTCTAATCTTGATTATTTCCCTTCTTGTGTGTGGAGTTGGCTTAATTTGTTGTTGATTCTCCAGTTCTTTAAGGTGTGGAGACAGCTGGTGTATTCTGGATTTTTCAATTTTTTTGAGGGATGCTTGGATGGCTATGTATTTCCCCCTTAGGACTGCCTTTGCTGTATCCCATAGGTTTTGGGCTGAAGTGTCTTCATTCTCATCGGTTTCCATGAATTGTTTAAATTCTTCCTTGATCTCCTGGTTGATCTAAGCATTCTTAAGCAAGGTGGTCTTTAGCTTCCAGGTGTTTGGTTCCTTCCAAACTTTTCCTTGTGATTGAGCTCCAGTTTCAAAGCACTGTGATCTGAGAATATGCAGGGAATAATCTCAGTCTTTTGGTATCAGCTGAGCCCCGATTTGTGACCCAGGATGTGATTTATTCTTGAGAAGGTTCCATGTGCACTTGAGAAGAATGAGTATTCTGTTGTTTTAGGGTGGAATGTTCTGTATATATCTATGAGGTCCATCTGGTTCAATGTGTCATTCAATGCTCTTGTTTCTTTATTGATTTTCTGTTTGGATGATCTATTACTGAGAGTGTTGTGTTAAAATCTCCTACTATTAATGTTTTCATATCAATATGACTCTTTATCTTGATAACAGTTTTATTATGTAATTGGCTGCTCCCATATGGGGGGCATAAATATTTACAGTTGTTAGATCTTATTGGTGGATAGTCCCTTTAAAAAATTATGTAGTGTCCTTATGTATCTCTGACTACAGTCTTTAGTTTAAAATCTAATTTATCTGATATGAGAATTATCACCCTGGCTTTCTTTTGAGGCCCACTGGCATGAAAGATGCTTCTCCACACCTCACTTTCAGTCTGCGTGTATGCTTAGGTTTGAAATGAGTCTCTTGTAGACAACATATGGATGCTTACTGTCGTTTTATCCAATCTGCAACCCTGTGTCATTTTATGGGCATATTTAGGCCATTCACATGAGAGTGATTATTGAGAGATACGTTTTTATTGATATCATGTAACCTTCGAAGTCTTTCTTTTTGTAGATTGTCTCCTATATTTCTGTTCAATGATATTCTTGGGATTTTACCTCTTTTATAGAACCCCCCCTTAATATTTCCTGCACTGTTGGCTTGGTGGTTGCATACTCTTTTAAACCTTGCTAGTCTTGGAAACTCTTTATCTCTCCATCCATTTTGAATGTAAGTCTTGCTGGATAAAGTATTCTTGGCTGCATGTTCTTCTCATTTAGTGTCCTGAAAACATCTTGCCAGCCCTTTCTCTCTTTCAAGGTTTCTGTGAACAGGTCTGACGTTATTCTGATGGGCTTTCCTCTGTACATAAGGAACTTCTTAGTCCTATCTGCTTTCAAGAGGTCCTGTCTACAATTATGATTCATCATTCTCACTCTCAAGTGTCTTGAGGTCTTTCTAGATTTCATAATCTTGGGGAAGACTGTTCTGCCTCTAGTACATGAATGCTGGTTTTATTCACAAGATTGGGAAAATTTTCATGGAAAATTTTTTCAACTATATCTTCTAGTCTTCTTTCTTTCTCCTCCCCTTCAGTGATTCCAATAATTCTGACATTGAAACATTTCATGGCATAATTTATTTCCCTAATTCTGTTTTCATGGCTTCTAAGCTGTTTGTTCCAGGTTTCTTCCTGATCCTTTCTATCCGCTTTTCCTCCAGATCACCAATTCTATCTTCTGTCTCAGTTACCCTAGCTTTTAGAGAATTTAGATTAGATTAGAACTCATTGAGAACATTGTGAACATCATGCCTCATGGCTTTCAGTTCTTCCCTAATCAATTCCATTTTGTCCATGGCTTTCTCCAACCTAGCTATTGCCTGGATAATTGTTAGCCTGAATTCCCTTTCTGACATATTGTCTAGGTCCATAGCAATTAGCTTTGTTGCAGAAGGCCCAGCCTCTGAATTTTTCTTCTGTTGGGCATTCCTTCTCCTAGTCATTTTGGTGAGAGATGGCTGCTGAATGGATGTAGCTGAATGTATCGACCATGGTGTAGGCAAGGTGCACACTGGAGCTCTTCTGAGCAATCAAGAGTCCCCTCCCAAATGAAAGAAAAAATAAAGTAAAAAAAAAAAAAAAAAAGAGAGAGAGAGAGGACAAAAAGAAAGATAAAATAAAATTGGTGGCCCAGCCCAAATGGGCCCCAAGGTAAGATTTATCAAGTATACAAAGAAAAACAGACAAACAAAAAGAATGATAAAAGTAGATGACAAGAGAAAAAAAATACATAAAAACAAAACAAAACAACAAAAAAGAACCTTGTCAAAAAGAACCCCAAGTTTAAAATTTATATACCGCCAGGACAAAAACAAATACACAGAAACACTGGTGGGAGAAAAAGATGTGAGAGTGGTTATAAATTCTCAGTGTGGGTGAGGAAGGTTATTTTGATTCTTCCTGGATGTATCTTGATATCTTTGTTAAAGGACTCAACTTTCCTAAGATAAAGTGGGATTAAAAACTGGTTTACCTATAGTAGTAGCATAGATTGGGGAAAGGAGATTACCTTGAAGTTTAACTCTCTATGAATATGAAAAAATAAAAATAAAAAAGAATAAACTAAACTAAAATAAAGTAAAATTTAAAAAGTTAAAAAATATAAAAGCAAAAAAACACAGGTGTATGTAACAAGAAGTTCAGGTTAAAAGGTTATTATGGAATTTGATATACTGGACATCTCACTGTGATGGTAAATAGGTTAAAAAATAATCTATAAAAAAATGAACCAGAATAGTGGGAATGGATTAAAAATAAAAGTTGTATCTCTGAAGTAGTGGTGGTTCTTCTCTTGTCTTTTGTTGTTGTTGTTGTTGTTGGTGGTGGTGGTGGTGGTTTTCTAGGGGAGGGGCCTGCCGCATGGTTTTTCAGTCAGTGTTTCCTGAGTTAAATCCTCCTTCCCCCCTCAAGGGGGTGGGCTCTGAGGAAACCAGTTTTTCAGGCTTTTGTTCTCTGAAGGTTTTTTTGTTTGTTAGTTCATTTGTTTTCTCTCACCTTGGCAGCTTTTGATGGGTTTTGGAGGGTTAGAGGAAAGCAAACTACCCAGACCTCCCTCTCAAGAGAGCAGCCTCAGTCTGTTCCCCTCTGGGTGCTCCAGAGCACATAAATTCCACCTTGTTTCCAGTCAGGGTCTCTGGGTCACAGGAACTTTAGCTTGTACCCAAACCACGATAGCTGTGGCTGTCTGGGGAGCTCTAGACTCAGAGAGTTTCCAAGCAGTGATACTACACTGGGATTTTCCTGCTTGCCCAGGCTTGGAGTGCTCAGACTCTCTGAGTCCAAGGGAGCATTGGCTGGCACCTGCACGCACCTTTCTCAGGGAGTGGTGGGGGCGCAACTCAGACTCTGGTTGCTCAGTTTGCAAAGAGTGCAAAAGGCTGTGGTTCTGCTGGCTGGCAAGGCTCCCTCACCCTCAGGGGAGCTGCCACCCAGACGCTCTCAGGCACACTGGCAGCTCAGGGACCAAGACCTGGCTTCTTCGCTGAACTCTCTCTGGTTCAGCACCAGGAGTGGCTGTGCTGGGTCCGGGGACTTAAGCCCCTGTCCCTAACTGCCCTGATTCACACAATTTCCCCCCATGATCCTTTGCTCTTTTTGAGTGCTTTCAACCAGACTCCAAGTTAATGCTGGTTCACAGTCTCAGGGCACTCTCATATTGGGGTATTACTTTCCAATGGGTTGCTTCTGGTGGCTCCCTTCCCCTTTTGTTTATCTTCTGATATCAGTCCTATGTTCCCACTCCACTTTACCTGCCCACTGGCATCTTCTGCACCCGTAGAGATCCAGAAGTGTATAATTCTTATCTCAGGCTGATTTCATGGATGATCAGACTTCTTTGGTAGGTAATCAGCTCACTTTAGGGTACAGGTTGAAATAGCACCTCCTCCTACTTCCCAGCATCTTGTCTCCTCTGAGAGGGAAAATCTTAAGCAGGTTTCACAACCAGCACAGAACCCAATGCGGGGTTCCAACTCATGACACTGAGATCATGACCTAGCTGAAATCCAGTCTGATGCTTAACCAGATGATTTACCCAGGCATTTTTTTTTTTTTTTTAAGTAGGCTCTACATTCAGCTTGGAGCCCAACATGGGGCTTGAACTCACAGTCCTCAGATCAAGACCTGAACTGAGATCCAGAGTCAGAAGCTTAACTGACTAAGTCACTCAGGCACCCTTAGCATTTTAGATCCTTTCAATTAATGTTGGATATTATTACTTTTTACTTTTTGGGGCAACCTCAAGATTTATATAATTAATTCAACACATGTTATTTTACTTCTTTGTCTACCTTTCATGTTACCTGTGTTTATTATCTGCTGGCTTATGGCAAGATAAAATTATATATATAATTTTATATATATATATATATATATCTCACAGCCCTGGCCTTTGAGAACCTCATGGTATTGCTATTCCCATAATACCATAATATAATTGAAGAATTTGACTGAAGTAAAGACTTGCATTTGTTTAAAGAATGCGTTAGCAGAATGTTACTTTCTCCCTCCAGACATGCTTTGAACAAATTTGACCAAGAAACAATTGAAGAAATCTGGAAGTAAATTTCAATAAAACTAAATCTGATTATATTTTCATTTTGTCCTGGTGATGAGGGGAAGTATACTTCTTCTATTTGGAATCCTGGACTTGCATATTGATTTATAGAACATAACAAATGTGTACAGAGTCCTTGCCTTTCTGATCACATCTCAGTCCAATAGTAGCATGTGTGATAAATCAATTGTTAGCTCAAATGGACAGGAGGATCAAACATAAATGGTGTGCAGGTGGAAGCTAGAAGGCAATGGGCCAAACAAACCTTTACTTGGAATTTACTTACCTGCATTAAAGAAGATGGGTGAATCTTTGAAAGGGAAGGGGGTTGATTTCTGCAATTACACAAAAAGGAAACAGACTTAAAGTGGTGAAAAAAAAAAAAAGAATATACACAAATAGAAGGCAAGGACCTCTTTGTGTTTGACTTTTATGTATATGGATTCTCTCATGATACTAAGGACATATATATTTATAGGCAGGAAACTGAGGCTTTGGAGGGGATGAACAACTTGCCCAGAGTCACTCAGCTAATAAATGAAGGAGTCTAGATTCTCAGCTCTGTCCACATAGTTACTCCCAGACTCTCACTCTGCCTATAACACTGCATTACAAGTTCATAGAGGACTCAGAACTGAATGATTTGTGACTTTTGCTGTCTTTCCTTTGAACTTCAGAGAAGCTATTCATTCCATTTTGTTGTAGGGAAAGATTCTGATTTAGAGTGAACATCATTGTCTGTTAAAAATTTAATACATATTTCCCTGATTAGTTTTCAAATCAGCTCAATAAAGTAAAAAGAATTTTCCTCTAAAAATGAAGAAATTACGGCTTAGACCTTAAGTAATTTGTCCAAGTTCTTACATGTCACCCAGCAATTAAGGGAGTAGGAATTCTTTCTTGGGTTTCCGGAATCTAAATATTGTACTTTTCCTCATCCAACAGATCTCTCAGGCCAGAGGGCAAGTGAATTTCAGCAAAGTCAGCTTTTTATGACTTAGTTTCTTATTCCCTTTCTGCTTCTTTATCTTTTATGATGATACTAAAGCATCATTTCTATAAAGTCTCTTAAGAATGATCTGGGCAAGTTATTTACTCCCCCAGTGTGCTCCTATGACAAATTGTCTATAATAGCTATTCTCCTTTCTCCCTGAAATCTGCTGTAATAATCTGTCTTCCATACTAGAATGAGTTACTCAAGGTCAAGAGGTTGCTTAACATACCTTTGGAACTTGAATGCACTAAGTGAATTTTTCTCTAGAATCAAAACATCATTGTTATTTAGAAGGCTATATTTTCCCCTATTTTGCAGTTTAAAACAAAACAAAAAAAAAGCCTCTGTTGGGTATGATAGATAAATCAGGAGATAACAGGATGCATTTAGAGTAAAGAGATATAAAGCAACTTAAAATGCATATGCATGGGGCACCTGGGTGGCTCATTAAGTTAAAACATCTGCCTTTGGCTCAGGTCATGATCCCCAGATCCTGGGATCCAGTCCCACATTAGGCTTTCTTCTCAGCGGGGAGCTTGTCTCTCCCTTTCCCTCTGCTTGTGCTCTCTACCTCCCTCTCAGTCGAATAAATAAGTAACATCTTAAAAAAAGTACATTTGCAATGATGTTACCCCATTTGCAAAAGGGGAAGAATATAAAAACAAAGCCTCATGGTTTACAAATTAGTGATGTGTTTGGCTCAGGTGAATATTGATGATTTTGCTTCAAGCATTGACTAGAATGTAGAAATAAGAGATGATTAGGTAACCCAGGTGCTGATATATATTTTTTAATTAAGAGCAAAGGATTGTTTAAAGATAAGAGAAGAAAGAAACTGGTATAAATGATTATTTTATAGTATATGGGGAATAGCTGAATGGATCCTCAAAGCCTGCCCTGAGGTTCTGATGCTACAGATCAAAAGAGATAAGAGTTTTCCGGTTGAAACATACAGATGTGTGAGACTGACTTCAGGGACCTCAGCAGGGGAGATTAGAGAGAAGGGAGCACCAAGGAATCCAGAATAACTAATCTCTTCTGAGAGAATGTGGAGTTGGAAAGACTTAAAGGCTTAGTAAGGAGTTCCAACATAGTACAGGCTGCCAAACAGAGCACACAAGAAACTAGGATAGATACAAGGTAGTAACATTTTACTTGAGGGACAGCTTGATGTAGTTGACAGGATATAGATTTAGGAATCACCCTGACCTTGCTGAAACCTGTTTCATCTCTTACTACTTGTTAACTTCTTTGAACTTTACTTTCTGGGAAGCAAGGGACAAGCAGAGAAACTACTCAGTGGTTCATTTGGAAGTTTGGATGACACAATGCATGTGGAGAACATTACTTAGTATCTGGCACGTTTTTCTTTTTCCATTCTTTACACTTCTGTTCTTTTGTGTGGTATTAAAGCTCTCTCCTTCTTAGTACAAGTATAAGAATAGGAGCAGATATTGGCATCTATTAGGGTAATACAAAAAAGATGAGATAAGAAAGAGGAAATGATGTAATAAAATATCAATAGAAAAATGGAGAGGAACTTTGAAAAAAAAAATACCAGAGCATATAGTATTTAGAATTATTTTACTGATAAGGGAAGAAAACTGGAATTTAGTTTCTCACAGTGAGACAATGGTACACAAATGACTAAATCCTTCTCTTCTTTAGTCTCATGTTTTTTTTTTTTTTTGTATCTGTGGAATGAATACAATAACTCCTGTACATCTGCATAAAAACTTGAGAAAGATGGAATATATAAGTCCATTAAAGAAGTTTAAACTTGCAACCATTGAATTATTGGACTACATCAAATTAAAACTGAGAAAGCTAGGTATGACTATTAAAACTCTGTTGTATTGATTTTCTAACCCCAAATTCAGATTGCCACACATTTACAGGTGAGTTAATTTACTAGATGTATAAATAAAACATCTAAATCATTCTCCTGTTATTAATGAGTAGGGAGCTAGACATAATACCTGAATACGACCAATTTAAATTCCTCCAAACAAAACAAATTATTCATTAAGACATCAGTGCTGTTATTAATCAAACATTGCCATAGAAATTAATTTTAAATGACATTTGAATCAATTACAAAATAACCTTAATAAACTCATAAATAATATTTATAAACAAATTTATAATTATTATTATTATTGCCATTATTAATCACAGCACTGAAGTTATTTTTTATTAAGTACCACATTTGATATTCTCAGCAATCCTGAAAATTGGTAGTGTGGCCCCATTAGTTGTATTTAATAGATGAGAAAAAAATGATGCTCAGACTAGATTATTGGCTCAGAAAGAGGTCATAAAGTGAAAAAACAGAGCCAGGACTTGAACCAATACTTCCGATGTCAAATCTGTTGTCCTGCTACCTAAACTGAGCTTTGAGTAGGTACATTCAGCACCGGCTGTTTGGGGCTTCTGTGTATTAAAGTGTGAAATGTCACTAATAGGATCTGGCCTTTGAATTTCCAGTCATCAGAAACTGTAAACCTAAGTCTCTTCCAGGCCACTGTTCCTAAATAAGTTCCTGTGATTAATTAATTAATTAATTAAGTTCCTGTATTAATATGGCTGCCATAACAAAGCAAAACAGAGGGTGTGACTTAAAAATGGAAATTACTTTTCTCATGGTTCTGGAGTTTAGAAGTACAAGATCAAGGTGTTGGCTGGGTTGGGTTCTACTAAGTCCTTTCTTGGCTTTTAGATTGCTGTCTTTTTCTGGTGCCTTGTCTTAGTCTTAGTTCTGTGTGTGCCTGTATCTTAGTTTCCTCTTCATAAAGGATACCCGTTATATTAAATCTACTCATTCATATGGCCTCATTTTACATTAATTTCTTCTTAAAAGGCACTATCTCTAAATATGATCATATTCTAAGTTACTGGGAGTTAAGGCTTCATTACAGGAATTTGGTGAAGACACAGTTAGTCCCTCCCCTCTCTGTTTTCCCCAATTTTATTAAGCAATAAATGAAATATAACATTATATTAGTTTTAGGTGTACAACCTAATAATTTTATATATGTATATGTTGTGAAATGACAACCATGATAAATTTTGTGAACATCCATCACCACACATAGTTACAATTCCTTTTTCTTGTGATGAAAACTTTAAAGATATACCCTTTTAGTAACTTTCAAATATTCCATAGAGTATTGTTAACTATTGTCACCATGTGGTATGTTAAGACCCAGAACATATTTAGCTTATAACTGAAAGTTTGCAACTTTTGGTAACCATTCTCCACTTAGCCCACACCATCCCTCCACCTCCTACTCCTTCTAAACACGAATCTGATCTCTGTAGCTATGAGTTTGTGTGTTTGTTTAGATTCCACATATAAATGAGACCATACAGCACTTGTTTTTCTCTGATTTATTTTACTTAGCATAATGCATTCAAGGCCCAACCATGTTTTAGCAATTGGCAGACTCTTCTTTTTTACAGTTAAGACACAAACACAAATGTGTAAACTATTATATTTAATATATTTTATATAATGTATAACTTATATAGTATATAAATTATATGTTTATATGTGTATAATAATTTAATGTATATAATGAATCCATAATGAAATATTAGTATATATTTAATGTATGTGATATATAGTAAATGTATAGTATGGAATATATATATTGATGTAATTGATATTAATGGTATGTATAGCTGATATAATATTGATTCATCCATTAATGGACACTCACATTGCTTAATATTATCCATTATCTCTATATCTTTGCTATTATAAATAATGCTGGAATGAACATAAGGGTACAGATACCTATTTGAGATAGTAATTTTGTTTTCTTCAGATATATACCCAGAAGTGGAATTGTTGGGTCATACGGTAGTCCTATTTTTTTTAATTTTTAATTTTTTATAAACATATAAATGTATTTTTATGCCCAGGGGTACAGGTCTGTGAAGAGCCAGGTTTACACACTTCACAGCACTCACCATAGCACATACCCTCCCCAACATCCATAACCCCACCCTCTCTTGCTCCCCCCCTCCCCCCAGCAAACCTCAGTTTGTTTTGTGAGATTAAGAGTCACTTATGGTTTGTCTCCCTCCTGATCCCATCTTGTTTCATTTACTCTTTTCCTACCCCCCAAAACCCCCATGTTGCATCTCCACTTCCTCATATCAGGGAGATCATATGATAGTTGTCTTTCTCCGACTGACTTATTTCACTAAGCATGATACCCTCTAGTCCCATCCACATTGTTGCAAATGGCAAGATTTCACTCCTTTTGATGTCTGCATAGTATTCCATTGTGTATATATACCACATCTTCTTTTTCCATTCATCTATTGATGGACATCTAGGTTCTTTCCATAGTTTGGCTATTGTGGACATTGCTGCTATAAATATTGAGGTGCACGTGCCCCTTCGGATCACTACATTTGTATCTTTAGGGTAAATACCCAGTAATGCAATTGCTGGGTCATAGGGTAGTTCTATTTTCAACTTTTTGAGGAACCTCCATGCTGTTTTCCAGAGTGGTTGCACCAGCTTGCATTCCCACCAACA
>NC_081557.1:65465266-65506814 GCF_022355385.1 Mustela nigripes | reverse complement strand
TTTTTTGCGCCTTGTCATTTTGTCCAGATAAGAGTATACGAAGGGGCAAATGAAACACTAAAAGGGTGGCAAAGACCCCAGGAAAATGTGCTTTAACCAAATCAGAAGCGACCCCATATCATGGGGTGGGGCAGAAAAGGGATAAAAAGAAGTTCAGAAAGAAAAAAAAAATTAAAAAAGAAAACAAACAAATAAATAAATAAATAAGAAAGAAATATATTTATATATTAGACTGGTGACTAGAACAGGGTCACCCACTTAATTCTGGGAGTATTTTGGTCTCTTAGAAGAAACTACCTTCCAAAATTTTAAAGAATGTAAAATGTATATAGAGGTAAACACAATGAAGGGATGGAATATGCCTATAAAGATGAAAAAACATTTTTTTTAAAATTTCTATAAAGGAGTTGATAAAGTAATTTGGTTGGGAGAATAATGAAAAGGAAAGTGGAGAGAATTTGCTCGGGCTGGACAAACTGGCTTCACCAGTTTACTAGAACAAGCCTGCAGCTAGATTTAGGGTATATTTTGATCTATTAGAAGTTGTACCCCAATTTTTTAGAAGAAAAGACCCTATGTGTATACAAAAAATAAAGTTAAATACAATGAAGGATAAAATATGACTATAATAATGAAGGTTCGAAAAAGATTATTATTTTTTATGAAAGATATTAAGATAAACTAGTTAAAAAGCATTTAAAAAGAAAAGGGTAAAAGTTCAAAAAAAATTTAGCAGAAGAAAAAAAAATTAAAAAAAAAAAAATTAAATTAACTGCCAGACTAAAGAATCATGGGGAGAAAGCCATGAGTTCTGTGCTTTGCTTTCTTCTCCTCTGGAATTCTGCTGCTCTCCTTTGTAAGTGTACTTGGTCTTGGCTGGATTTCTTGTTGATCTTCTGGGGGAGGTGCCTGTTGTAGTGATTCTTGAGTGTCTTTGCCCGAGGTGGAATTGCACCGCCCTTAACAGGGGCCAGGCTAAGTAATCCACTGGGGTTTCCTTTGGGGAGCTTTTGTTCCCTGAACGCTCTTTGTATTCCAGAGGATGGGAATGAAAAAGGTAGCCTCCCAGTCTCCGGCCCAGAGGAGCAGAGAGCTGGGGGCCCCACTCCTCAGCGCACCCTCAGAGAAAAGCACTCAATCACTCCCATCTCCCGGCCTCCAGCCCCACTCCGAGCTCACCCAGCCTGCAACCAGTTCAAGGTAACCCTGAGCTGAGAGCTCACTCCTCAGCTCTGTCTCTCTAGCTGGCTTCCCTGCTCTAATACCTTCGAGCTCTGTGACACTCAGACACCCCCGATCCTTCTGCAACCCTGCAGGACCTGGGGCCACGCTGACCCCGTGTGGCTTGCACCCCGGTTTAGCCTCTGGAGTGATGTCCCTCTGTGGAGCAGACTTTTAAAAGTCTTGATTTTGTGCTCCATTGCTCTGCCATTTGCTGGGAGCCGGCCCCTCCCACCACGGTCTGTCTTCCCTCCGCTTGGATTCACTTCTTTGCCAGTCCAACATTTCAGAAAGTGGTAAATTTTCTGTTTCTAGAATTGCTGTTCTTCTCTTCAATCTCCCATTGAAATTGTAGGTGTTTGCAATGGATTGATAAGCTATCTAGCTGATCTCCTGCTACCTGATGTAGTCTCAGCCTGCTACTTCTCTGCCATCTTGACTCTCCAAATCCAGAAGCCAGTAGTCCTATTTTTAATGTTTTCAGGAAACTCCATACTCTTTTCTACAGTGGCTTCACCAGTTTACATCCTCACTAACATAACACAAGGATTCCCTTTTTTTTCATATTCTCAACACTTGTTATCTCTTGTGTTTTTGATTATATCAATTCTAAGAGGTGTAAGGTAACATCTCATCATCGTTTTGATTTGCATTTGCCTGATGTTTGGTGGCTGTTGAGCATTTTTTCAAGTACTTCTTGGTTCTTTGTGTGTCTTTGGAAGAATGTCTATTTGGTTCCTCTTCCCATTTTCTAACTCCATAATTTGTTTGCTTTTGAGTTAAAAAAGTTCTTTATATATATTTCAGATATTAATGGCTTATCAGATATATGATTTGGAAATACTTTCTCCCCTTCTGTAGGTTGTTTTCTCATTTTGTTGATGGTTTCATGTGCTGTGCAAAAGTTTTTGGTTTTGTTTTTTTAATGTAGCCCCCACTCACTTATTTTTGTTTGGTTGCCTTTGTTTTTGGTATCAAATACCAAAAAAATAATTACTAAGACTGATTTAAAGGTGCTTACCCTTTTTTCTTATAAGATTTTTAATGTTTCAGGTGTCATATTCAAGTCTTTATTCCCTTTGAGTTTGATTTTTGTGTATGGAATAAGATAGGGTCTAGTTTCATTATTTTGCATGTAGCTGTTGAGTTTTTCCAGAACCATTTATTGAAAAGACTATCATTTTTCCATTGTATATAATTGGCTCCTTTATCATAAATTAATTGACCAAATTACTATAGCTTTGTAGTAGAGTCTGAAATCAGGAAGTATGAGGTCTTCAGCTTTATCTAGATTTCTTAGAAGAAGTAATATTGTTAAAATGGCCATGCTACCTAAAGCCATTTACAGATGCAAGGCAATCTCTTCAAAATTCTAATGACATGTTTCACAGAAAGATAGAAAAAAGTCCTAAAATGTTTCTCACTCTTCTCCTTCTTATGATGTAAATATTGATCTGCTTCATGGTGTCCCATAAGTACCTTAAATATCGTTTTCATTTTTCTTCTTTCTTTTCTTCTGATTGGATAATTTCGACTGCCCCATCTTTGAGTTGGCTGACCCTATCTTTCCTTTGATCTAGTGTGTTGTGAAATCATCTATTGAATTTTTCAGTTCAGTTATTATATTCTTCAGCTCTGTGATTTCCGCTTAGTACTTATATTTTCTCTATTTTTGTTGAAATTCTCACTTTGTTCATACATTGTCCTCCTGACTTTGGTAAGCATATTTATGACCATTATTTTTAAGTCTTTATTAGGTAAATCACTTATCAGCATTTTATTAAAGTTGTTCAGCTTTGCCCTAGCTCTTGGTGGTCTCTTAAACCTTTGTGATTGCCCGAGCAGCTTTTTGTTTTTAGTGTCTACCACTAGTTGAAAGCGAACCAAAATCTATCACTGTCCCCAAAGGGAGGATCTCAGTTAGCACTTAGATATGGATTGATTGGAAGCTGACCCATCAGCAAGCATCATTTATTTATTTGAGAGAGAGAGGAGAGAGCACAAGTAGGGGGAGCAGCAGAGGGAGATGGAGAAACAGGGATCCCAACCTGGGGCTTGGTCACAGGATGCTCAGATCATGACCTGAGCCCAAGGCAGATGCTTAACTGATTGAGCCACCCAGGCACCCCAGCAAGCAGCTTTAAAAGGATGTGAATAAACCTCTCTAAGGGAAAGCCTGGGCTTGGGTATTTCTGTCTGTTGTGAGCCCTTGAGGATATGGAGAATCCTTGTGACCCCATTATGAGCTCTTTCTTTGTTTTCCATTTTGTAGTTGGTCTCATGGAAGCAAGCCCTATTGACTGTCAGATCTAAGTGTTTGAGGGCCCATCCCTCTGGTAGCATTCATAAAAGTTGGGGTGCTAGATGTTGGGTCCAAACCCTTAACTTTTCAGGGCAAAGCTGGGAATAGTGAATTCTCTCCTTGTTGTAGGTCATAATGTCAGGCATGTGGTTTGTGGAGAGATTGTGTCTCAGCCTCTCCTACCAGTTTTGATGTGGCTTTGTTTATTTGTTTGCTTGTTTTCTCATTGGCTTAATGTATAGGAGTCTCTCAGTCATTTTCTGTCAATTCAGGGGGAATTGTTCCATATATATCTGCAGATTCCATTTGTCCATCAGTGAAGGTGATTTTGGGAATCTCCTATATTGCCATCTTAAACAGAACACCCACCCCCAGCTTTTCTTTCCTGTATTTCAATAAAGCTCATCTATCTACCACTTGCCACGTGATCTCTTAGCTCTTGGTTGTGTGTTGGGAAATTTCCACATAAAAAGTTGTCAGAGTTAAACTGAACCAAAAAGGAAAAGAAATTTAATGTAGAGGAGTTTAGGATCAATAACACAGCTGTAAAAAACAATTTAGAGCTCGGTCCCAAAGAATGAGTTGGTAGATTTAAAGTTCATTGGTTTGTAAGAAAGAGAAACCCAACTAACCTAACTGAACCAAATACAGAGAATTAAGGGATATACTTATTCTTTTATTCAGTTATTGATTTACTCTTTTAATAATTAAAGAAGTCCTACTATAGGCACTATCTTAGGTGGCAAGGAATACAAAAGGAAACAAAGCATACTGAAATCCCTACCCTTATGGAAATGAATGGAAAGAATGGAAAAGAGAAGGAAATAAACACAAGTATATTAAATTTTTGGTACATGAGGTGGCAAAATGTACCATAGAGAAAAATAAAGTAAGGGAAGAGAACAGATGATGGGTGAATAAGGGTGACTACTATTAAGATAGCCAACTCTCCCAGTTTGCTGAGAACTGAAGGAGTTACTGAAATGTAAAATGTTGAGTGCTAAAATAGAATACTCTCAGGAAAATAGGAATGATTGGCCAACCTGCTGCTAATTCAGGAAGGATTTTAACAGGAAACAGTGTTAAAAAGTAGTCTCTGAGAAAGAACATTTGACTAAAGACTTCGAGGATGTAAGGGGTGATTCAGGTGTATCTATGAGAAGGTGAATTCAGGGAGAGAGTAAAAGAAATTCTAGAACCATGAAGGAGATAAATGCCTGTTGTGATTCAGAAACTGCAGGAGGGTTAGTGTAGCAGGAGTTGAAGAGGTCAGGAAGGAGAGTGATAGGAAATAAGATGAAAAGAATGACCAAGGACAAGTCACAAAAGACCTTGTAGGTCAATGAAAGACATTGCCTTTTACTATGAGCAATAGTGGAGAACTACTGGGAGGTTTTAAGACAAATTTTGTCATAACCTGACTTAAATTCTTAAAGAATCATTCTTGAAACTTCTGAAAATAAACTTCAGAGGGCAGAAGTATAAACAGAGCAATTTAGGAAGCCATTATAGTATTTCAGGCAAGAAATGATGGCAGTTCAGAGCAGAGGGAAGTGGAGAGCTGTGATGTTATTTATATTTTTATTTGTAAACTAATAGATACTGTTGATGGATGGATGTGGATCATAAGAGAAAAGGAAGAGTGAAAGGAAAACTGGGTTTTATAACATTAGTGGTGATATTAAGTATAGGAGTTAGAGAATGAATCCTCAATTCAGGGCAGAAACATAAATTTCTATAAATATATAGAAATATCCTCTACATTGACAGGAAGAAAGAACGTGTCCATAGGTGTGAGATGTGGAGGTGGGAGTTTGTGGAAGTTCCGTAATTGTTTCTGATGTTTTAGGATGTGGGAAGAAAGATTATCTGAGAGTGAGGATAGGGGATATGAGAACAGAGACTGGAGGTTTGAGGAGATAGAAGATATAAAATCACCACATTGAGGTTGCAGGAATAGATGGTCCAGGGAAAGGTAGTAAGATTGATGGGCAGTATTAAGGCTCCCTTGCAATCAGAGATCACTATACTAAAATAGATTCAGACAGCATGGTTGTGAGTTTTTGTCTATGTACGTTTGGCTACATGATATCAAACCTAGAATAACTGGGAAATTGGATTTAAAAATGTTTGAAGTTTCAACAAAATGAGCATGGCAAAGTTAAAGAGAGATAAGGAGATGAGAAAATAAGTGACAGACTGTTGAATGTTCGACCTTGGAATTTAAGTAGGGCCCAAGGGAAATGAGAGGAAGCTGAGAAGGTTAAAAAGATGGTAAGAAGAGTGGGTTAAGGCTTTGGTGTGGTGGAATGGTTACTAAAATGAAGAAAAGAAAGGAAATGTATATGTATCACAGATTTCGAGAGACTCAAAGGGCCTCCCATTTATTGGGAGTCAGATATGAGAAAACTTAACCTCTGTGTGTGTTCGAGAATGCATGGTTTCTCATTTCTGTTTCTCTTTCCATGCCTGTTTCATTCTTTTCTTTGTTTCTGGAGTGTTACTTTCTGTTCTGTGACACACCTATTGTTATACTGAACCCAGCACTACACGGAGTCCTGTTCAAAAGTCCTAATGAGTCCATGGGAGAGAGAATATGTTTGGCCTGACTTGGCTTGATACCAGGGGTGTGGAATCATACATACCACTATGGTTCATCAGATGTAATGAGAACTGACTTTTGATAAGGGAGCTTAAGGAAACTTTTTAATAAAAGAGGTTAGGAAGAAATAATTATTAGAGGAAATTGTTGACATTTCATAAAAGTCAATGGAACACCAAGTTAATGGTCATTGTGAACTAGTTTCAGACTAGGTGACTGAGAAGAAAGGAGCTATGGTTTTATTATGGTTTTGCTATTATGTTGAGTCTTCAAGACAGTGGTCTTTTTCCATACCTTGGTTGAAAATGAGTTGACATTTCCTATGGGATTTTCACTATTCTAGGGTGCACTAGTCTTAGTCTTCACTCATCCATATCTTACTTTTTAGGGCTTGCCTCAAGTTCCAAACCTGTAAGTTTCATTTCCCTGACTTTTCCTATTTGTGTAATTTCCTGAGCCCTGTGTAATGTATGATGTCTATACAATCTCTTTAAATGTTAATCAAATGCAATTTGTACTTTAGTCTTCCTTGTTTCTCTTGTATTGCTCTTATTTTTAAGTAGATGGTAGTTTTCTTAAGAAAAGGAAATTTATTTTCTTGCATCCTCTACAATTCAATGAATAATAATATATATTAAGAACATTTTATATGCCCATATCCAGCTTTACATTTAGATTCAGTTTAAATCAATGGGTAGCCATTTACTTTAAACACACACACACAAGTACAGATATAAGACACTACAATAACCACAATGGAATAGATGAAAATGAAGAAGAAGATTATATATATATATATATATATATAGTTCCTCCAAATCCTTTCATATAATAGAGGTTCTCATGTAACTTAAGATGAAAAATAACTACTTATTAGAAATCATGGTGAACAGGGAAAGTCTTAAATCTGGCATTGGATGTGTTGATTAGGGAAGAGGAGTGTTTTAAAATGAGATAGGGTGGTTGAGCAAAGCTCTTATCAGAAAGATATCCAGGCACTAATTTATGGAAGTCCTTGAATGCAATGTAAAAGATCTGGGACTTTCTTCTCTAAACACTTGGAACCACCAGTGCATTTTGAACAGTCGGGTACTATGATCAGAACGGTACACAGGATGAGCTCAAAATAGTTGATAATTATCTAATAGTTTTAAGATGAAAGGTATGATTATGTGAGTGAAATACTGAGGAAAACACTCAGTGATATACAGCTCAGAGACTACAGGTGAGATTTTACTTTACATCTTGATCTCAGCAGGACTTTTATATATTTCCTACATGGCATTGGCATCAATACACTGAGAAAATTTAATTAAGAAATGCAGTATAATAAAAAAGAGATCATGGTGAAAATCTTGGGTTTGAATTCTCACATCAGCTTTTGTTAACTATGAAGTTGGCCAAGTTATTCTATTTTTATTACCATAATTTTTCCTCTGGATAACCTTTCCTGTATTAAAATCTCAGTTCTGTCACTTACTAGATATAATACTGAAATATTTCTTAACCCTTTTTTGGTGCCTCAGTTTCTCCATCACTAAAATAATCATTGAAATAGCACATACCTCATAGATCTACTGTACAGATTAGACATGCAAACATGTAAAACAATTATAATATGACTGATACATGAGAAACAATCAACATCACTTATTATAATCTGTGCTGTTGAGATGAAAGTCTCCTTTCCCAGGCTTGTTGAACAGAGTAGGATAGACATAATGTGGTATCTATGATACAGTAGGTGCCAAATAAACATTAGATCAATTTGAATTTGATCTGGATTAAACACATTTTCTTAGTTTTCTCCCTGGATAGGCAGGAACTTAGGACATAGATTTAGTCTAAAGAGGTCCCAGAGGTGAGGGTAAGAATCAACTGGGTATATGGTCTGGATAAAAGTTGTGAAGCTGAGACAGTAACAAAGAGAGAAACTAAAAATAAAGTGAGACAAATTGTACAGAATGACCAGAGAGATAGGATCTCGATTTCAGAGAAAGGCGTAGGCTTCACAATTACTGGACCACAAAAGGTTTTGAAGGATAAGAGAGATTGAGACAGAGATGAAGAGAGAGATAGAGAGAGAGAAGAGAAATTCTTTAGTTTACTGGCTTATAACTGCTTAGACTTTTAAGACACTCACATGAAGGAGTACCATAGACCAAATAGTTGGTCAGTGCATGTCCAATAACCTGTTCAGCTGCTGGGAAGGGAAAAGGTCTTTTTGATTAACCTTTGTTTTCCAAAGAAGCAGATAGAAGTACGGAGCTCCTGTCCCTCCTGAGAAGGAAATGGTGTTGGAAGACACTTCTGGTCTCTCTCCCTTTGTTGATTTCCACCTTTCTACCAAGGAGGAATGGTATTTTTTTTTTTTAAGATTTTATTTATTTGACAGAGAGAAATCACAAGTAGGCAGAGAGGCAGGCAGAGAGAGAGAGAGAGAGAGAGAGAGAGGAGGAAGCAGGCTCCCTGCTGAGCAAAGAGCCCGATGCAGGACTCGATCCCAGGACCCTGAGATCATGACCTGAGCTGAAGGCAGTGGCTTAACCCACTGAGCCACCCAGGCTCCCAAGGAGGAATGGTATTTTTGATTGATGAAATTGGAGCAGAGGTAAACTATATCCTGAACTTTTGGCACTTGCTCCTTCTGTCTGGGACCTATTTGCATTCAGGTGGATTAAGTTCATCCTCACTATTCCTGCTTATCATAGTTTGCCATCCATGCCCCCATGTACCTTGCACCAGACACAGACATTATTAAGGAAGCCCCACTTTCACAGTTGCATTGCCTTTGATTTAGTCAGTGAGGAAAGAATTACAGTGTCCTCCAACTGCGCTTTATTAGGAAACCTGCACTTCAGGTTATAAGACTGACATTTCATTGTAACTCCTATTTAGATTTGGTTTCTCTTTATCCAAATTTCCTATCTTGTGGCACCATATGTTGGGGTGTAGAGTGTTAATTAATCAAACCCTTCCACGACTATCACCACCTACTGATTTAATCAGTTTGAGATGAGTCAGAGATGGGGGTGGAGAGTGGGACTGGAATTCTTCCTGACGCTCTTTTCTTCTAGGCATGAACAAGTTATTTCCCTTTGAGAAGAAAAAAAAAAAAAAAGCGGAGGATGGGAATGAAGAATTAGGATAAGTGTCATTCCTCAACAAGAACCAATTTGAAATTATGGTGCCTGGATGTCACCTATAGATGTAACTTTAAGTACCTTATCTAACCTTATAGTTCTAAAATATTGATATTAAAATACAAGTTATCCACTCAGTGCAATAAACTTAATGTAATTTAAATGGACTGGAGAGAGTGCAGGAATTAATTTTAAAATGTTCAAAAGATGCCTATTTATCTTCTTATGTACTAATCAATAGAGACATTTTATGTCCTCCTATTCTCTAAAAATAAAACCATGTTCATAGAGAGATGCCAGAGAGCAAATTGATCAAAGACTAACAACAAAAAGAATTGATAAATATAAATGCACCTTGTTGGGCTCTCTGGGTGGGTGTCATGAGACTTGTATTAGATCCAATTTAATTAGCAGTTTGACTCTCTCAGAATCGTGTAAATAGTATGGGAAATTTGCAAATTAGGCCAATTTGAGAGATACAGCACATACTAAGAAAATAGATAAATTGATCAGAATAAGAAGTAGGAAAATAACTTCAGAACAAAGAAATTAAATGGAAATATTCATCAGACTGCACGGAGTATAAGACTAATTATTTTAACAGATTGAGAGAAACTCTATAAAGGAAAATTGTCAGAATCTCTCTAGATGGCAAACATGTCCTTTAATTTGTGAACTTTTTACAAAATTCTGTCTAATTAAAGCTTTCTTGTTCTGTTTTTAAAAACAGCTTAATTGAGATATAATTCATATTCCACAATATTCGCCCATTTAAAGTGTACATAGTGATTTTTAGAACATTCACAAAATAATAAGACCAATACCACAAAGTAGTTTTGCCTAATTTTCATCACACCTAAAGTAAACTCTGTACCCATCCCCTGAAAACCATTATTCTGCTTTCTGTTTCTATGAATTTGCCTATTCTGGACATTACACTTAAATGAAATCACATAATAAATGGCATTTTCTGGCGAGTTTCTTTCACTTAGCATAATGTTTTCGTGGCTCGTCATGTTATGGTATCAGTACTTACATCCCAGTTTGTTGTAGAATAGTATGGCTTTGTGTGGGTGGATATACCACATATTCTGTATCCATTTATCAGCTGATGAACAGTTGGGCCGTTTCCATGATTTTTGCTATTTTAAACATACTGCCATAAATATTCATGTACACATTTTTATGTGGACACATGCTTTGCCTTCTCTTGGATATATACTTAGAACTGGATTTGCTAGTTCATATGGCTGGTTCAACATTTTGCAGAACTGCCAAATTGGTTTCCAAAGTAGTTGCACAATATTATATTCCCAACACCAATGTATGAGAGGGTTCCATTGTCTCCACATCCTCACTAATACTTTCTGTTGTCTCTTTTTATTATAATCATCCTAGTGGTTATGAAGTGGTATATCATCGTGTGTTTGATTTACCTGTTCCTGATGACTAATAATGTTGGAGGTGTTTTCATGAGTTTCCTGTTTGTACATATGTTTAGTGAACTTTGTATTCATACCCTTTGCTCATTTTTAAAAGAGAGTCATTTTTGTGCATATTATTGTGTTGTAAACGTTCTTTACATTTTTTTTTTACTAAATTCCTCATCAGATATGCAATTTAAAAATATTTTCTCCCATTTTGTGAGTTGTATATTTACTTTCTTGAAGACATTGTTTCAACTCAAAAGTTGTACATTTTGGAGCCAAATTTATATTTTCTTCATAGATTTTATTTATTTTTTATTTGAGAGAGAGTGTGTGAATAGGGGGAGGAGCAGAAGGAGAGAGACAAGCAGACTCCATGCTGAGTGTGGAGCCCAGCATGGCGCTTGATCTCACACCCTGAGATCATGACCTGAGCCAAAGTCAGGAGTCGGGTGCTTTACTGACTGAGCCGCTCAGAGGCCCCTTTTTCTTTTATTACTTGCCCTTTTGGTATCACCTGTAAGAAAACATTGTCTAACACAAGATCACAAAGATTTATACCTACATTTTTTTTGGTAGAATTTTATAATTTTAGCTTATACATTTGTCATGTTGGATCCATTTCAAGTTAAAGTTTGTCTATGGTGTAGGTGGGAGTCCAATTATTATTTTTTTCCATAGGGATATCCCATCGTTCCAGGGCCATTTGTTAAAAAGACCACTCTCTCCTCATTGAATTGTCTTGGTACTTTTGTCAAAAATCAATTTACCATAAATATAAAGGGTTATTTCTGGACTTGCATTTGTAATCCCACTGATATTTCTATCTTGATATATCAGTGAGATAGAACATATCACTGAGATAACAGTGGTAACAGGGTTAATGGATAATAATGGGATAGAAGACACTTATGTCTATCCTTTTACCAGTACCACACTGAATTGATTGCTGTAGCTTTTTAGCATGTTTGGAAATCAGGCAATTAAAAACTACAATTTCCTTTTTTTTTTTTTTCTCTCTCAAGATTTCTTTGACTATCTGGGTCCTTTGAATTTCTTTCTTTCTTTTTTTTTTTTTTTTATTTAGGTATAGTTGACATGTAATTTTACATTAGTTTCAGGTGTCCAACATAGTGATTTAACACGTTTATACACTGTTCTATGTTAAACACATGTATAACTACCATCTGTCTATATTACAATATACATTGTAATAACAATGCATATTACAGTATCATTGACTGTATTTCTTATGCTGTGTCCTTTATTCCCTGACTCATTCATTCTGTAAGTGGACCTGTATTTCCCTCTCCTCTTCACCCATTCTGTCTGATCCCTCTACCCCACCCCACCCCTCTAGCAACCAGCAGTTGGCTCTCTGTACTTATAGGTCTGATTCTGCTTTTCGTTTATTCATCTGTAGTTGTTATTATTGTTTTTAGATTCCACTTACGAGTGAATTCATGTGATATTTGTCTTTCTACACCTCAGTAACATATTTCACTTTGCATCATACCCTCAAGGTCCCTTGCATTTTGATATAAATTTAAGAATCAGCTTATTGGCTTGATTGGTGGCAAGGGCAGTAGAATGTCAGCTCCAAGATCTTACCAGGAGGCTTCTAGGCCTTCCTTGGTGCCAGCCATGCCCCATTCCATGAAGAGATGGTGGTGCTCAACAGTTCCTTCCCCGTGCCTCCTGCACTCCTACCATGGCCAATCAGGGGCTGGTGACTGGTAGAGGTGGGAAGGGCCCAAATCCTCCTGGTACTACACCCAGCCAGTGCCCATCCCAAATGCCAGTACAACTGCTGGGCAGATGGTCTGCATGCAGCAGCCTGTATCCGTCTTCAACTCCACCACCCAGTCCAGATGTGTTGTCCTTCCTGCAACAAGACGCTTGTGACAGCTTTCCTGTCATACCAGCGCCCTCAGCTGGCTCTCCTGTGGGAACCTGTGTCTTCTGGGGTACATTCGTGGGTGGCTGCTTCATCCCTTTCTGTGTAGACACCCTGCAGTACGTGGGCCTCTGCTGTTCCAACTGCAAAACTCTCCTAGACACCTACAAGTGTTTTGCAGGACTCAGCTGGACCTGGAAGGAGCAGCATCTGCAGAAAGTGCTCTCTGGCTCTCATCCAGTGCCGCTCCCGGTGGGAGTTCCACCTTGGTGATCTCATCTCTCCAGGGGCTTCAACTTTGTGTCTTATCTTGAGGAAAACATATTGCAAAGGTAACACACCTCCAGAACCCCTGAGATTGCTGCTTTGAGTGGTGCACAGGCCATGCAAAGACATTCATCTTGAGTGCTGGCTCAAGGGTTTCCTGCCTCCTGTGACCCCAAGTTATCCCATCTAACAGTGACTATTGCCGTGTCTGGTAATTTAACATTATCAAGCTTCTTTTCTTGCTTCTGTAGCTTTCTCTGGGAGAAGTCTCAAACTGAGAAGGCATGATTGCCTTATTTTGTTTTTTTAAGATTTTATTTATTTGACAGACAGAGATCACAAGTAGGCAGAGAGGCAGGAAGAGAAAGAGGGGGAAGCAGGCTCCCTGCTGAGCAGAGAGCCCTATGTAGGGCTCGATCCCAGGACCCTGGGATCATAACCCGAGCCAAAGGCAGAGGCTTTAACCCACTGAGCCACCCAGGCGCCCCATGATTGCCTTATTTTTGAGACTCTTCTGGCCTGAATACAGCTGACCCAGCCTTAAGTGTCTGCCATCATGTTCATCAGGTTCATCTGTTCCCACTTCTGACTTTAGTTCAGTTGGTTCGGGAACCCCCCCCCCCCCCGCAAAAAAGAAGATTCAGCTTGCTAATTTTTGAAAACAATAATAATAAATAAATAAAGACAGCTGGGATTTTGATGGGAATTCTCTTAAATCTTTAGATAAATATGGGGATTATTGCCATTTTAACAATATGGGGATTAAGTCCTCTAACTAATCAAAATACATGTTTTTCATTTATATATATATATATCTTCTTTTAAAAAGGATTTTGTTTATTTGTTTGACAGAGATCACAAGTAGGCAGAGAAGCAGGCAGAGAGAGAGGGGGAAGCAGGCTCCCTACTGAGCAGAAAGCCTGATGTGGGGCTTGATGTGGGGCTCAATCCTAGGACCTTGAGATCATGACCCAAGGCCTTAAGCAGAGGCTTTAATCCTCTGAGCTACCCAGGCGCCCCTATATATATCTTTTAAAATTACTTTTAATAGTGTTTCAAAGTTTCAGTATACATCTTTGTACTTCTTTTGTTAAATACATTCTTAAGCTATTTTGGGGATGCTTTTTATTTATTTTATTTATTTATTTATTTATTTATTTAAAGATTTTATTTATTTATCAGAGAGGGGGGGTGGAGAGAGAGCACAGGCAGACAGAATAGCAGGCAGAGGCAGAGGGTGAAGCAGGCTCCCTGCCAAGCAAGGAGCCCGACGTGGGACTCAATCCCAGGACGCTGGGATCATGACCTGAGCTGAAGGCAGCTGCTTAACCAACTGAGCCACCCAGGCGTCCCTGGGGATGCTTTTTAAAAGGAAGCTTTTTCTAGTCTATGTTAAGACAGCTAATTGATATTTGTATATTGAACTTGTATCCTGTAGCATTTCTGAATTTTTAAAAATTACTCCAAAGAGACTGTGAGTTTCTTAGGAGTTTCTAAACATGTAATCACGTCATTTGCAAATATAGTTTTTTCCTTTTAAATGTGGGTACCTTTTAGTTAAACTTTTATTTATTTTGCCTAATTGCCCTGTGTACTGGGTTGAATACGTTCTTCTTCAAAATTCATGTCCACCAGCACCTTTGAATGTGATCATGTTTGGAAATAAGACCTTTGCAAATATAACTGGTTGAATAAGATGAAGACTTTCTGCCTTAGAGAAGATTCTAAAGCCAAGGGTTGGTGTTCTTGCACAAAAGCTATGTGAAGAGACACAAACACAGAGACAGGGGAAATAACCATGAGAAGATGGAGGAAGAAATTGAAGTGAAGCGGCTGCAAGACAAGGATGATAAAGATTGCTGGCAACTACCAGAAGTGAGAAAGAGGCAAAGGATCCTCCCCTACAGTCTTCAGAGTGAGCATGACTTTGACAACTTCTTGACTTGTAGCCTCTTTAATTGTGAGAGAATATATTCATGATATTTTAAGTCACCCAAATTGTGATACTTTGTTGTGGAAAACTTGGGAAGTTAATGCATCATAGAAAAACATGGTTTTGGAGTCAGATTGACCTGAGGTGGGTTCCAGCAGTCTGTCACTAATTAGTTCTGAGTCACTGAGCAAATAATTCAAGTTTTTTGGGTGCCCTTTTCATCCTATGAAATGGGATTAAGGAAAACCACACATTGTGAAGTTTGTAATGGATAATTTATAACTAATACTAGTAAATTTTAAAAATTATATTTATTATTGTTTCAGTTGTTGCTATTAAGTGAAACTGTGTACTAGTGGAGCTTCTATATAAAAAAGAATCCTAAAACTCACTTCTCCTACTGAAGAAAATATCATAGACAGTTAACACGTCAGTTCGACCATTTTCTCTCTGTGCTTTTGGCTGACTTTGGATTATCCTCCTTAATTATGAATAGTTTCATGCTCTTCTGATTATAAAATATATATTAGACTAGGGGCACCTGGGTGGTTCAGATGGTTAAGCATCTGCCTTTGGCTCAGGTCATGGTTTCTGGTTCCTGGGATCGAGCCCCACATTGGGGTCCCTGTTCAGCGGGGAGCCTGCTTCTGCCTCTTACTCTCCCCCTGCTCATGGTCTCTCTCTCATTCCCTGTAGCTCTCTGTCTCAAATGAATAAATAAAATCTTTTAATAATATGTAAATTAGACTATTCTAAAGGAACAAACACTGTGCTTAGTAAACATCCATCCCATCACGGATCCCATCTTCTGCTTAGACGGTCACCTTCTCCCCACCTTATCACTGAGATGACATTGCTTGACTCACCAAGAATACATTCTACAATGTCAGTTGAAACTACAGCATGGCTCTGACCATTCCAGAATGCAACAGAGCCAACATCATTAACAGGACAGGCTCTGCTGCTAACGGCTGCTTGTTTTCTTCCTGTCAAGTTTACATTTCCTAGGGTGAAAAGCTAGGTGAGATGAAATAGAGCAGGCTTTTAGAAAGCTCTTGACAGATGGGTTCTCTGACTGTTTATAGCCTAGAAGGATCAATAGAAATCTGTCACACACACACACACACACACACACACACACAATCCTGCTCAAGGTAATGAGCATTGATGAATACAGTTTTATTTGTACCCCTGCAAAATGTTTCTGGTCAGAGGTCGGCATTTGTGGGCAAATGCTTGCCTCTGCTGTTTATTTTGTACTAGAGGTTGTTGGAGGGCTCACTACAGGGGGATTATGAAACATTTAAAATACATATACTGCAATTTCCTCCTACCACCACCCACCTCACACATATACATATTCAATCATGTTTGTTGAGAAATTCTTGCACTTCAAAGAACAAGCATAGAACATGAATTCTGAAATCAGACAGATCTGAATGTTCTACTCACGAGCTGTGTGACCACTCAAAAACTGCAATTTTCTGACTTATTAAATGGAAACTAATAGTATCAATCTCATGCGCTTTTGCTGATTTTGTTTACAAGCTTATCTCTTCCTTGAAACTAAACTGTTTGAGAAGAAGTCCTCTACATCTCCCACATCTAGAATAGTACTTAGTATATGTTAAGCATTCCACATATGTGTTAAAAATTCCACTCTTGCTGAATGAAGGATGGGTAATGCTTAAATTAGGTCTGCTACTTATATAGTGTTTAGTTTTTATTAAGTTACTTCACTTCTCTCCAACTCTTATTTCCATATATGAGAACTATAGTAGATAATGTACGAAATAATGTCCTAGGTCTCTGCCACTGTTAACATTCATGAAGTCACTGATTGTTCCTAGTGGGGGAAAAGGAGATGATGCTTTCATATGATAGTTTCCTTATTCGGATTGAATTTCACAGCCGTTGAACTTTTTCCCCAATGCTTGCTCATTTGTATCCAAAGGCATGTGCTAAGCTGAGTAAAATGCAGTCCAGCAGAGCACATACTACTTAGAAGAACCTTAGATCTTTATTTGAAATGTCTTTCTGGAGACGAAGAGAGTCAAGAATGAGGAATACGTCATCGCTCACCACTTTGTCATGATGTACATAGACATTATCTCAGTAGTTTTTACCTCATTTGCAGAATAATCACATTTCCTTGCATTTGGGGGAAAAATCAGTGAGCCAAAGTGATATTGGCTTTAGGTAAAACATATGCTTCGTATTTATCAAAGTTTTCAGCAATACCTAGATAGTCTCTACTCATGGTCCATTTTTAAGCCATTCCTGATTATAGCATTTCTCCCTTAAATCCAAAGTATTTTAAGCAGCGTGTCATAAGCACTACCTCCTTCCTCCCATCTTAGGCTGAAAATGTTGGGTAATGGAAGTTCTGATATTTTCTTTTCCCATTTTGGAAGTTGGGCAATTCCAAGTTTATTTAAGGGAAAGGAAAATGAGTAAAGGTATCTATTTTTCACCCAGACTAACAAAGATGTAATCTTGCCCTCTAATTGACGATGCAGAGAGAAGGCTGTGTGGTGTCATGAGGTGTCGTACGTACAGGAAACAAGTGGCAGCTGGTTGCTGTGGAGGCAGCTAACGTGCAAATTTGCTAATTAGAGAAATGCAAATTTTTAAGACATATTCTGTTATACCCTGGAGCCATGTTGAAGTAATCAGTGTAGGAAGGGTCCTAAATGGGCTCACCTTTGGGGGATCTTGGAACCAAGAGGTGCTTGCTTTACAGTTATTGGTACACATTGGAAAAGTAGCTACTGGTCCAGATGCAGAGAGTTTAAATACAGAAGTGGTTTAAATTGTGAAAACAAAGAGAGGACTCTGATGGACTTTTAACCTGGGTATCACACTTGTGAAACCATTTGCCATCAGGGCATCTCTTATCTTCCTATCCTCTTCTTTGCCTTGGATCAATCTCAGATGGTCTAAGGTGCATAGTGTACTGGTGGTACAGGAAAGAAATGGGTTAAACCAGGAGGAAAATGGGGTTTAAACTACTGCTAGAGGGGTGCCTGGGTGGCTCAGTCGGTTAGGCATCTGCTTTCAGTTCAGGTCATGATCTCAGGGTCCTGGGATCGAGTCCCACATCAGACTCCCTGCTTTTTGGAGAATCTGCTTCTTCATCTTCTTCTGCTCCTCCCCCTGCTTGAGCTTGCTCTCTTTCTCAAATAAATAAATAAAGTTTAAAAAAATAAATAAACTATGGCTATAGACACAAATTTAAATAAACACTCCATTGTTTTTTGTTTTGTTTTGGCCTAATGACCTGTAGATTTTTTTTTTCCCTTACTGAATTAACTGATTTTTAATTAAGTCAAATTAATTGACTGATTGTTTTTGACATATGTCTGCCTAAATATCTGGCTTCTAATGTTAAAGTCTTAACTTAAATTCACTGATTATCAGAGTATAGGTGAGTTGTTCTTAATTTCAAGTTTCAAGATTCCATGGAGATTCCTAAGTTGACATAAGGAAGTCTAGAAACCTTCCAGAACTGTGGGCAGTAGTGTATGTTAAAATGCATGTACATTTTTCTAAAGAGAAGGTTAATGGCTTCCAGTATATTTTTCATAAGGGCTGAACCTTGGCCTCCAAATTTAAGAAGAGTGTTACTGGGTCTCATCACTAATGAGGTTCATGCAATCCTGAATATGATGTCAGTCTAGTTCTCCTTAACTCTCTCATTTGTATTCTCCAATGCAGGGTGTGTGGGGAGGTCATGTGACTTACAAGGTGTCATAACCATAGATGTCAAGAATCACAAGTCCCTGCTACTGTTATTGAATCCTGTAGGAATGTTGTCTTTGCTGTAGAAGGCCAGCTGCGGGATGACCTTGCTTATCTAAGCAGAGACACAGGAAAGTTGAAGTAAGGCCTTTCATTGCTCTGGAGGAGGAAAATAGTGCTTCCTCCCATGGGCATTTCTCTGTTTCCTGTTTCTTTTTCTCTTTGTGTCAACAGCACTCAATTCTAGAAGTGAGAACGTTTGTTGTTGTTGTTGTTGCTGTTGTTGTTTGCATACTTGCCTTAAACAGTAGTGGGCTAACACTGAATCTAGAACTTTAAGGCAGTTGTTTCCTTGTTCCTGTCCTACCACCTCCTAACACCATGACCTTGGCTGGTTGCTCACCTCATCCTGCTGTGCTTCAGTCACCTTAGCTGTAAAATGAAGATTTTAATTCATGTCTCATTTTCCTTCAGGGTTGCTGGGAAGATCAAGTGAGAGGATTGTGAAAGCTTCCTGTGAAAAGTAATTTTCCGAAAACAGACGTGGATTTTATTTATTTTAGAACAGGCCTATTGTTAATTATTCACATGGATAGAAAAAAACTAGTTAGAATACTTGATTTTTATTAGGGAAATGGCTCTTTGAACTATTTGGAAACTTGGTTTCTCATATATCTCTGCTGAAGTAGAAAAGCTTACCCAGTGATGGGAGAGTAGGCATGATGATGGTTCGTTGTTCATGTTTTGGTGGCTGGGAAAGGCAAGGCTCTCAGTTTGTTCATAATTTTGTGATTTATATATTTATATAGTTGTATATAGTTAATATAATATATAGTTATAATTTATATTATTTATGATATTTATATATATTATTTATATATTTATATTATCATTATATAGTTATGTTATATATAGTTATTAAAAAGTATTACATATATGTGTAATATATATATATTTCCAAAATTAGTTCCTGAGATCAAGAGAGGTATATGTATAGCTTTGGCCTCTTGAGAAACATTTCTTGAAAATTATTCATATTGAGAATTAGGAAAACATTGCTAGCCCTGTTTAATTCTGTCTCACAAGGTACCACGTGGTATTCTGAGAGGGTCTTCTCTCTTACAGGAGAAAGTTTTGCAGAACTGTGAGTGGCCTTTGCATGGCGGCTCCCTTAGTGAAGATCCATTGACCCAGCTTTCAACACGCTGGTCAGAAAAGTGAATTCCCTGGTTTATGCCCACTCAGTGGCTTTCTTTGGGCCTAGTCTAAGGATTTGAGAAACCAAAGAGAGTTTCTTTTTTAACAGCATACTTGTATCTGTGTCATGTAATCATAAAAATCTTGAAAGAAATGTATTGCATGCATTAGGTAAAAAGGAAGTAATAATTCAATGACTTCCCTTCTTTGTAACACAGTCTTAGTCATTTCCTTTATAAGACAGAGATACCTAAACCTCATTAATGTGGAGGCTACTAATATATACTTGGCAATTATTGGCATGAGTTATTCTGAAGCTTACTTTTGCACAAAATGAAAGACAGATATTGTCAAATAATAAATATATATATACATATATATGTATATATATATGTACACACACACACATATATACAATACATACATATATGTATGTCTATGTATATATCTATCTCTGACCCCAGTTCCTGGCCAAAGCTTTCTAAAACCCTTGTAATTTCCTAAGTGATGAGAGCACTAAGACTATCATTTTTTTTAATATTTTGGTCTTGACCCTGCCTGGTTCCTGACACAGAGCTCCTAAATTCCTCAGAATATCCTGGGTGACAGGGCTGTCTTTTGTTCTAATGAAGTGACTCTTCATGGGCTCCTGGATAGCTTTAGGATTGAGGCTGGTCACTAGAAAGATTAAGCCCTGATTAGAAGCTTGTGACTTTCAGCCTCATCTCCCATCCTCTGGGAAGGTGTGAAGGGCTAGAGATTGAGTTAATGGTCAGTCATGCCCACATGATGAAACCTCCATTAAAATTCCAAAAGTAAAGGGATCAAAGAGCTTCCTGGTTAGTGGACATATACATGTGCCAGAAGAGTGGCAGATGACACACTCTAATGCCACAGGGACAGAAGTTTATGAGCTTAGGACAACTCCTAGAACTCCCTTATATAGGGGAGGTCTCCTCATCTGGCTCTTTATCTACAGCTTTATCAAATAAGTTAGTTAATACTGAGTTCTCTGTGCTATTCAAACAAGTGTTTGAATCCAAGAAGGGAATTGTAGGAAACTCTGAATTGTGTTCAAGTCAAATGGAAGTTGTGGGCAATGCAGGGACCTACCACTAGCAACTCATCTGAATTGGGAGGGGGGCAGTCCTTTGGACTGACCCCTTAACCTGTCTTGAACTGTTGGAACACCCAGCTGGTGTCCCAAAGAATTGTTTGGTGTGGGGAAAAAAATGCACATATCTGGTGTCAGAAGTACTTTCTGTATGTAAGTTAAGGAGAAACACAGGAGTGTTTTTCCCAGACAGAAAACTTCAGCCTTTTATATGGTACAACAATAAAGCAATTCTTACATAGGATTTTATGATATGTTTTAAAAATGAGACCATAAAATCTGCTTATTTCCAGAAAAGTATTAGTGGCACCAAGTAAATATGTCTTATTTATTGAAACAGTCCAGGCTGGACTTCAATTTATCAATTATTTTTAGTGCTAAGAAAATTTTTTTTCTTGAAGAAGAATTATGTGATTCAGGTTTTTTTTAATTTTATTTTTATTTTTAAGACCATGTTTTTACCCAAACAGTAAGAATTAGCAAAAATTGAAAAAGGGATTTTATAGTGGAGATTAACAAGAACAGAATAATTTAATAAATTTCATCAGAATTTCACATCAAATGCTAACACTAAACAAGATTAAACCTTAAATAATGATGTAATAATGCTCTCTTGAACCACCGAATGTTGGTGTAAAGCAGAACAACTGTATACGTAGTCTCATACAGTGCTTTTCAAAGTCAGTCTTTTGTGTTTTCTTTAACATGCTTTTAATAGCAGCCTAATTAGACAGATAAAGAATAGGAGGAGAGAGAGAGACTCAAAGGGCAAATGACTTGCCCACATCATCTAGACTCAGAGTTGAAAAGACTAGGCTGTAGGTAAATTGTACTTCCCATACTAGAGGGTTAGTTCAGTGGAGTGTTAAGAGCAATTTAACACTTGGAGTTCTTGGAGTCAGTTCTTGGAGTCAGACAGATATGTATCTAAATCTCTTCTACTTCTTAACAGCGATATAATCATAGAAGAAACATTATCCCTCTCTCTCTCTCTCTCTCCTTTTTTCTCCTACTTTTTCCATTTTTAAAAAGAAGTTACTAATAATAAACTGATGAATGTGGGGTAGATTAATAAAGTAACTGAGGAATGTTTCTGGCATACAGTAGCTGGTTGATAGGTGTTTTTGAGGAGCAGTGTGGGATACTGAAAGAAGCATAGGTATACTTTGGATTTGAAGAGATCTGACTTCCATTTATGACTTCGCTGATTTCCATGTTTGTGACCTTAGGCACGTTTCTTCATCAGTCTGTAAACTATTTGTAAGATGTGTATTTATTTGGACAAAATAACATATACAAAGTAATACATGTTGCCTGACAGATGGCAGATAATAAATACATAAATAGATGTTTCTATTATGCTGACCAGGTTGTCTACATGTCCTCACCCTCAGCCTATGACAATAAAATTCCAGTGCATCTTGGTACAGAGCAACGACTTGACACTTTCACATCTTAATACAATTTAGAGAAGCATTTAATTATCAATAGTAGGAAACAAAGAGCAAGTTTTTCTAGACTGATAAAGCTTAGCTCTGGAAGCTGATTTCTTGTACCTCCTGGCCCAAGATGTGTGGGTGACTTCAGCCAGATTCAGAGTTCACAATCTCCAGAATTTCAGTTTTATTTCCCCAAGTCAGTTGTTAATTTTACAGAATCCTGGGATCATAGAAAGTCAGTAGTACTTTGGCCACAATAAATCTAATCATCACTGTCACACTCCAGAGATGACTCCTTTTTGGAGATAGCCTGTTAGTAATCTATTATAATGACCTAAACACATGAAACTTCATGGCCATTCTATCACTATGACACCGCACCAGTCCTCTCTCTGAAATACTTTCAGGTAAGTTACTTCTCCCCACTTACTTTTCACTTCAGCCCTTCACTTTTCTATTCCTTTAATACATTTTTTTAGGTTTAATTTTGAGTTTCTCTCTCTTTTTTAATTTAAATTTCATTAGCCAACTGTTAGTACATCATTAGTTTTTGATGTAGTGTTCAATGATTCATTAGTTGTGTACAACACCCACTGCTCATCACCTCAGGTGCCCTCCTTAATGCCCATCACCCATTTACCCCACCCCACCTCCCTTTTTGCAGCCCTCATTTTGTTTCCTGGAGTCAAGAGTCTCTCATGGTTTGTTTCCCTCTTTGATTTCTTCCCATTCAGTTTTCCCTCCCTTCCCTATGATCCTCTGCACTGTTTCTTATATTACTTATATATGAAAGTGAAACAATATGATAATTCTATTTCTCTGACTGACTTATTTCACTTAGGATAATACCCTCCAGTTTCATCCATGTTTATGTAAATGGTAGGTATTCATCCTTTCTGATGGCTGAGTAATACTCCATTGTATATACGAACCACATCTTCTTTATCTATTCATCTGTTAAAAGACATCTAGGCTCCTTCCATAGTTTGGCTATTGTGGCCATTGCTGCTATAAATATTATATTTCCCTGATGACAAATGATGTGGAACATTTTTTCATATGTCTGTTGGCCATTTGTATGTCTTCTTTGAAGAAGTGTCTGTTCATGTCTTCTGCTCATTTCTTGACTGGATTATTTGTTTTGTTGGGAGTTGAGTTTGATAAGTTCTTTATATGTCTTTGATACCAGCCCTTTATCTGATATGTCATTTGCAAATATCTTCTCCTATTCTGTAGGTTGCCTTTTAGTTTTTCTGACTGTTTCCTTTGCTGTGTAGATGCTTTTTATCTTGATGAAGTCCCAATAATTCATTTATTGTTTTCGTTTCCCTTGCCTTTAGAGATGTGTCATGCAATAAGTTGCTGCAGTTGAGGTCAAAAGAGATTGCTGCCTGTCTTTTCCTCTAGGATTTTGATGGGTTCCTGTCTTATGTTTAGGTCTTTCACCCATTTTGAGTTTATCTTTGGGTATGGTGTAAGAGAACGGCACAGTTTCATTCTTTTGCATGTGGCTGTCCAATTTTCCCGGCACCATTTTTTATTTTCTCCCCTAATGAAGGACTCCATGTTTGGCAATAAATGCAGCTTATCTTGAACATGGTATAGACTATCACTTCGAAATTATGCTTTGGAAAACTATAATAAGTATACATTAACTCTCAAAAAGCATGTAGTGTTCTTGTAAAGAATTCCATGCTTATATCTACTAATCTGCAATAGTTTCATTGTTTGCGTAATCATTCTGGTCTATTCCAATGGTCTATCATCTTACAGATTGTTTGAGTTATTTTGGGCATGACAGAAGGGCAAAATCCTTCTTCCTACAGTGCCCTCCATAGGTCTGTGTATGTCAATATATATTTAGGGAGCACCTACCAGGTACCTTTCTCTGAGCTAAATCCTGGGAATTCAAAAGTGGATTTAAATTCCTTGCCCTCCAGGTTCCCTTGGTCTAAAGAGAAGACACATAAGTAAATAGACCAATTGGATGGGTTCTGTGATGGAGATACATGCAGACAGAGTTAGTGGTGGGGAAATGTAAGCAGACCTGTCCTCCCAGAGGAGCTAAAGTCAATCTGTCTTTCTTTAATAGAGAGTATGGATTCTAAAGTCAGTCTATTATTATTATTATTATTATTATTATTTCTTTGACCCAAATTCCTTCCATTTTTTGAAATACATTTTATACCCTTCTTTTGAGGACTTTTAGTTAAATAGATGGATGCCTTTTAAGCTTTCTAAGCTGTGACCCATTCTACGAAATACAATTTACATGAAATCCAGCATATGCATATGTGTTTTTGTCAGTACATACATTCCTGTAATATGTTTATGTTTGTGGCACTCTAATTTCCTATCCCATTTTAATCTGTTCTGTTGTTAATAACAACCAGAAGATTGTGCTTGTCACAACCTACTGAGTTTAATCCAACGATCCAAGGAAGGGCTGAAATCTGTCATTTGGACACACTGAAGGGAGTGATATGACCAGTGTGCACAGTGTGGCAAGTGCTACAATAAGAATCTAAAAAGAAGCCAAAGAAAACTAGGGGAGAGAGTCCTGATAAGCACACTGAGGTCAAGAAATGGGTTATAGTAATTTTTACAATAGATCATTTGGCATCAATTTTGATCTTACTAAGTGCTTGTTACATTTTTGAAACTGGGTGAAGTTAGCATTATTTACTTTCAAATAACCATTTATTCTGTTCATTGCTTCTTTCAGCTATGACAAAAAGGACAAACATGGGTTGCATTTGCCACCACACTTGCCTGTTCATGGAAGACAACCTAAGGACACCTCGTTTCTTTGAATCTCGGATTTTTTCCCACTATGATTTCTGGTGCACAGTGGGTTCACATATTGGGATGATATAAATTTATTGTAAATTTAATTCCACTTTCCCACCAAATGGGACTGTTAAATTGTGAACATATTTTTTCTTTCCTGCTTCATAAAATATGAGCACTCTAATCCCAGATGGCACATCCTCCAGAAACATATGGACAAGACAATTTATAAGGAGTGCTCTTTCAGGAGCTGGTTTCCCTTAGCTGAGGAGGCTGTGTGATTTTGCCAAGACCTTTCAAACTACTCATTGAGGAGGGTGAACAAGTCTTGGTCATATAACCAAGGGATTGAAAAAAAGTTTGACATATTTCCTTCCTTTGGGTGTGGATTTTCATAATTAAGGTAGATTGAGGTGGGAAATTTCTATTTCTACAATGGAAAAGCACAAAAACTTTGCAAGGAATATATAATACGACTCTGTGCTTTTTTGTTTGTTTGTTTGGTTTTTGGCTTTGGGTTTTCTTTTGCTTCTCTACAACCAAAATAGGCTATAATGGTCATTGCAGTCCATACTCAGGGAGGGCACTTGTAAGGAAGGAAAAGTACTTTATAGTTACTTCTCACTTACTTCACACCTTCAGTGTTTGCCCATATTTTTGGATATTAGAGGCCTTGTATTTAGGGTGGGGAGTCTTAGTAGGAATTACTTAACTGTTTAATGGGAGACAAATGATGATAAACTATGATAAGCCTTCAGATTTTTACCTGGCACTGGGAATAACAGGATTAGGTGTGGGCTTTTGCTTCCCAGCTTGGAGTTTACAGTTTCAGTCCTCCCCTGCTATTGTCAGCAGAGGCAAGAAAGTCTCAAAGCAAGAGATACTATAACTGTTTTGGGAAGCACAGCCTCTCAATGCCTTGGAAAACAAGGAAATGAGTAACATCTAAATATGCCTGACCATGCATAAGCAATCCATAGTTTATGGAGTTGGAGCCAATTCAATTTTTAGCTTTCCCTTCACACACCAAGGTAACTCCTGCAAATAAAGTCCCAAAGACAGAGCCAGGACCTCTATCCTGATGTGTCTGAGTCTGGTACCTACAGTCTTTACGCTGAGCTATGCTGTCCTACGTGGCGAGCATTCTTTATAGTGCCTGATACATGCCAAGTAGTTAATAAGTGAGGCTTGTGTGAACAGACATTGGATTATTTCAATGTATATTTCAATAGACTATTTCCATGCATCCCTGGACCACTACCTATCTCCTTTGTGTCTGCACTTCCAGTGGTTTCTTCCTGGCATTCCCTTTCCTTTGGGGCCACTGGCAGCTGAAGCTGGAGCAGCTGTTTAGAATCCTTTATGGTGCTACGACACTGCCTCTTAAACTGATGGTCAGGACAGAGATCCCAACATTTAGCTACATGCCAGATCAAACAGTATGCTGAGGTGTTTTTCCAGGTCCCCATAATCCGATAACTAGTATTTGTAGTTGTTTGCATGGTTTAACAAGATGAGATCAGAAAAAAATGTTTAAAATCCACAGTGGACATTTCAGTGGCTTACAAATACAGCTTTTATTTCCTTTCTGATTTAGACAGAAGTTTAAGACCACATAGTCACAGAGGCAGTAGGCTAGGGAGGGTTACCTTGTACTCACTACACTCTCAGCACCGTACATTGTGCATCACCTACACTATTTCATTTAATCTTCCTAATAGCCATGAAATGTAGGTATTCTTATTTCCGTGTTTCTGATTACAAAACAGAAACACAGAGGAGTTAGCTTACTTGTCCAGGTCTTGCATCTAATAAGAGGAAGAGCTGGGATTTGAACATAGATCCAAAATCCTGTTCAGACACAGCCTTTTATTTAAAACCCAGCTGCTGAAAGAGCCATGCTTATTCTTCTGTAAATTTCTACCATCTGCTGAGAAGCTGGAACATCACCTAGCCCAAACACTGTCTTATTACCAGCAAATAAATGTCAGGGTAAAGACCATGAAAATCATCTGTTACCTTAGCCTTCAAGAAGTGCATTCACTCCCACCTGACAGCACTTTCCAAAGACGCCAGGAAACAAATAGATTAGTGAGGCTGAAGTCTTAGGGGGCGCGTAACCTTATGTTTCTGAGCATTTAACTTATTAAAATTCACAAAGAAAGACCTTATGGTGCCATCATTTTATCCAACTAACATCATCAGTATGGCTCAAGGGCTGTGGCTTTGTACAGTCACCCTCAGAGTGGTGAACATATGGTCTTACTTCTCTCTAAAGCCTCAGGGCATCTGACGGCACCTTTCATGGATAATGGATAAAGGCTGCCATACCAGTAGGTAACTCCTGTTCCATCAGTTTTGCCTTCATGCCAAGAATGATGAACAAATTTCAGGAGGTTTTGAACTGACCTAGGTCTGTTCTGTCAACGGTAACACCCTCACAATCAGCAAGGGAAAATATTTCCTGTTAAACTGCATTTTGGAGTTCCTCTATATTTGCATGCGCATCTTCAAGCATGAGCCTGTGTAACACAGTGAAACTATAGTTGTAGTTGCCACATTTCTTTGAGCTGTTGCTTTGATTATGTTAGTTTGTTCCTTTTGATGCCTGTCCCACTGCTTCTGGATGAGAAAATACATTTGTTATAATAGCCTCAAGAACTATTGCAAGTGTATTTCAAGAGTATATCCAAATGAAGTAAGATAATTGAAAATCTTTTGCACATTATTTCCCAGGTTTGCTACAGAATCTAAGCTATAAATAGCACCACTGTTTATTGGTGTCAATAACTTCTTAGCAATTAAGTACAAATCTCTCTAATCTGCATTCTATTGTAACTCTCTGAGAGGGTCAACATCTCCCTTCTGATAATGATTCTCATAATGATTAAAAAAATTCTCATAATGATTAAAAAAAAAAGTTGTGGATTTGCCAAAGGTCTGGAAATCAACTAGTTTCAACAGAGAATTTTCACTTATTTTGAGGAGGAAACACATGGGCAGTTTTCATACCTTCAGCAGTTGCTGTAGTATGATGAATACCAAGTGGGTAGGCTTTGGTACCAGACTGGGCTGAGTCCAAATTCAAACTCCAGTAGTTCTAGGTCATCTTTGCAAGTTATTTAATTGGTCATTGATATTCTTATTTCCTCCCTTTTCTTTTTCTACATTTCATACATTTAATAAATGTTACCACAATGCACACACTTACTCAGGTCCTCACGTTAAGTCTCGCCATTGACTTACTTATCCCTGTCCTGCAAATCCATGTTTGAGATTTATTCTGAAGCTCAGCTTTCCTCATCTCCATAGCCTAAAACTCTAGTCAAAGCATCATCTTCTTTCACTTGGCCCACAGCCTCCCGCTTAGTGCCCTGGCTTTCGCTTGTATACCTTTTACAGTCTACATTCCATGCATTATCATTCCACCACCAGAGTGAACCTCAAAATTAAAATTAGATCATGTAAGTCTTTAGCAGAAAGCCTTCCATTGGCCCACATTAACACTCCATATTTTTTTTTACAATGGCCTGGAATGGCATTATTTGGCCCTATTCTATCTTCTTTCCTCATCTCTTCCTACTTTTTGCCTTGACTATGTTCCAAAGAGCCTGGGATTTTTATTTTTCCCTTTCAAATTTTTATTTAAAGTCTAGTTAGCTAACATACAATGTAATATTGGTTTCAGCTGAATTCAGTGATTTATCACTTACACACAACACCCAGTGCTCATCATAATAAGTGCTCTCTTTATCCCCATCTAGTCCATTCCCCACCCATCTCCCTCCATCAACCTTTAGTTCTCTATCATTCAGAGTCTTTTGTGGTTTGTTTCCCTCCCTATTTTCCCCTTCCCATGTGTTCATGTCTTTTGTTTCTTAAATTCCACATATGAGTGAAATCATGTGGTATTTGTCTTTCTCTGACTGACGTATTTTGCATAGCTTAATATGCTCTGCCTCCATCCACATCATTGTAAATAGAAAGTTTTCATTCTTTTTGATGGTCAAGTACTATTCCTATACACACACACACACACACACACACACACACCCTACTTCTTCTTTATCCATTCATCAGTCAGTGGACATCTGGGCTCTTTCCATAGTTTAGCTATTGTTGATAATGCTGCTATAAACATCAGGGTGCTTGTACCCCTTCAAATCTGTATTTTTGTATCCCTTGGGTAAATATCTAGAATTTGAGATCATAGGCTATTTTTAACTTTTTTGGGGAGTCTCCATATTGTTTTCCAGAGTGGCTGCACCAGTTTGCATTCCCACCAACAATGTAAGAGGGTTGTCCTTCTCTACAACCTCACCTGTTGTCTCTTGTGTTGTTACTTACAGCCATTCTGACAGATGTGAGGTGGTGTTTCATCATGGTTTTGATTTGTATTTCCCAGATGATGAGTGATTTTGAACATCTTTTCATGTGTCTGTTAGCCATCTGGATGCCTTTGGAAAAATGTCTATTCATATCTTCCGACCATCTCTTAACTGGATTATTTGCTTTCTGAGTATTGGGTTTAATGTTATTTCTTTCCTTTTTTTTTTTTTTTTTTTTTTTTTTTAAGAGAGAAAGAGAGAGAGAAAGCACACGATGGAGGGGGCAGCAGAGAAGTGGAGGGAGAGGAAGAAAATCAAACTCTATGCCCAGCTGGAGCCTGACATGGGGCTCGATCACATGACCCTGAGATCATAACCTGAGCTGAAAACCAAGACTTGGGGGCTTAACCAACTAAGCCACCCAGCTGCCGCATAAGTTCTTTATAGATTTTAGGTACTAACCTTTTATTAGATGTCATTCGCAAATATCTTCTCCCATTCTGTAGGTTGCCTTTTAGTTTTGTTGATTGTTTTCTTCACTGTGCAGAAGCTTTTTATTTTGATGAAGTCCCGATAATTCATTTTTGCTTTTGTTTCCCTTCGCTCCGTATGTGTGTAGTAAGAAGTTGCTGCAGACTAGATCAAAGAGGTTGCTGCCTATGTTCTCCTCGAGGACTTTAATAGTTTCCTATCTCACATTTAGGTTTTTCAGCCATTTTGAATTTATTTTTGTGTATTGTGTAAGAAAGTGTTCCAGACTCAGTCTTCTGCATGTCACTGTCCAGTTTCTCAACACCATTTATTAAAGAGACTATCTTTTTTCTATTGGATATTCTTTCTACCTTTATCACAGATCAATTGGCCAGAGAGTTGTGGGTCCATTTCTGCTTTTCTCTTCTGTTCCCTTGATCTATTTGTCTGTTTTTGTGCCACTGCCATACTGTCTTGATGATTATAGCTTTGCAATATAGCTTGAATTCTGGAATTGTAATGCCTCCAGTTCTGCTTTGCTTTTTTAGGATTGCTTTGGCTATTTGGGGTCTGTTACAGTTCCACACAAATTTTAGGATTGTTTTTTCTAGCTATGTGAAAAATGCTGTGGATATTTTGATAGGGATTTCATTAAATGTGTGTGTTGCATTGGATAGTACAGACATTTTAACAATGTTTTTTCTTCCAATCCATGGTCTTGGAATGTTTTTCCATTTCTTTGTATCCTTTCCAGTTTCTTTCATATGTCTTCTGTAGTTTTCAGAATAGAGATCTTTTACCTCTTGGTTAGGTTTATTCCTAGGTATCTTATGGTTTTTGGTATAATTGCAAATGGAATAGATTCCTTGATTTCTCTTTCTGCTGTTTCATTATTGGTGTATAAAAATGGAACAGATGTCTGTTGATTTTATATCCTGAAACTTTGCTAAATTCATGTATCAATTCTAGCAATTTTTTGATGGAGTATTTCAGGTTTTCTACATACAGTATCACATCATTTGCAGACAGTGGAAGTTTGGCTTTTTCCTTGCTGATTTGGACAACTGTGTTTTTGTTTTTGTTTTTGTTTTTGCTTTTGGTCTGATAGCTGAGGCTAAGACTTCCAGAACCATTTTAAATAGTAACCGTGAGAGTGGGCATCTGGTCTTGCTCCTGACCATAGAGGAAAAGTTCTCAGTTTTTCCTTGTTGAGGATATTAGCTGTAGGACCTTTGTATATAGTCTTTATGACGTTGTGGTATAGTCCATCTATCCCTACTTTGTTGAGTTTTTTTTTTTTTAAATCAAGAATGAACGCTGTATTTTGCCAAATGCTTTTTCTGCATCTATTGAAAGGATCATGTGGTTCTTATCCTTTCTTGTATGAATGTGGTTATCATGTTGATTGGTTTGCAGACATTGAACCAATTCTGCAGCCCAGGGATAAATCCCACTTGATCATGGTGAATAATTCTTTTAATGTACTGATAGATTCAATTTGCTAGTACTTTATGGGGAATTTTTGTGTTCATGTTCATCATCAATATTGGCCTTTAATTTTCCTTTTTAGTGGAGTCTTTGTCAGGTTTTGGAATTAAGGGCCAGACAAATTGTTAAAAAAAAAAAAAGAAAGAAAGAAAAAAGAAAGAAAGAAAGAAATGGAAGGAAAACTCCCAAACTCATTTTATAAGGCCAGCATTGTCAAGAATTTTTTATTCTTCCTAAAAATACCAACTTCACTCCCATCTCAGAGCTCGTGCTCTCACTGTTCCCTCGACTTGGGATTTCCTACCTCTGGATAGTTATGTTTTTGCATATTATTTCCCTTCATATTTCTAAGAGTTCAAAGAGCCCTCCTTCGAGCATTGTATTTAAAACTGAGCTTTTCCCTATTCTAAGTCTCTGTCCTATAACTCTGGTGGTAATTCTTCTTTTGATTTCCACTATCTGTCTGCTTCTATTTTGTATGTTTATATATTTATGAGACTAGGGGTTTTTATTTACTTTGTTTGATGTTGAGAAGTATCTGCAAATAACAGGCAAATGTTACATATTTATTGAATGAATAAATTAGTAAATAAACTACATATTTTCTAGAAACTATATTGATAATTCTTCTCTTATGGGATCTCTATAAGGATTAGGGTTAATATATAAGGCAATTAATCATGTCTGAAATAAATTATTATTGTTACCACTAAAATTTGAACTAAATGATTAAAGATAGATCTTAATAATATATAGTACTTTTTGAGATTACACAGAATGCATTGAATATAAATACTGGAGTGATGGGGATTTTGAATATCCACATCTTGATGCAAACACAGCACATCTCATGTGAGATTATTGTAGGAAATACATTTCATTATTTAGATTTATATATATTAACATTTTTGGACATATACTAAATATGTAGCATTCTTAGAGCTGTTTATAGCTTATTATTATTTATTATTTTTGATTTGTGAAGAAATGCTGTGATCACCACACTGAGATCTGGGCGTGATTCACAGTGGCTGCTGATACATTGCCTACAAACCTGTGAGTTTACTTATGTGAATATCTGAGTGAGACTTTTTCAGAATTATTTACATTGGTAGAGTCACTCCCAGATTAATTTTGACTTAAATTTTGATCTAGAATTAACATTTAATGTATCTTCCAGTTATTACACAATGATGCCATTTTGAAAGTATTGAAAGCAAACATAAACAAAGTCATATTTTTTCTTTTCCATTAAATTTCCTGGATATTTACATGCCCTTATTTGTGGAGTTTTATTGTGAAAGGTTTGGTGGAAAGCCTTATTTCATCCATCCCCTCAGAATTTCTGGGACTTACTCAGCCCACCGGTCTTGTTCACCGACACTGAGCAGAAACTGTGATGAGACGGAGAATAGTAACTGGGATATCCTTGCAAACTTAGCTGGTTTTTTTAGTCATGATGGCCAATGTCACTTGTGAAGTTTAGTCCAGCAGAGAACAGTGGAGGCTTTTCCACAGCTAACTTGAAGCTTTTCCTGGACCTAGAATGTTCACACTCATTTGCTCAGTTACATCTCTGCCATGGCTACCCCCCTGAAAAACTGAGGAAGTTTTCATGTCTAGAGGACTCTTCTAATGCATTTCCCTTAACCTTAGCAGAAGAGGACTTTGTCTGAGCCAGATGCTCCTTTTCAGCAGACCTCCCTGGCTGCACTCTGGAGGATGAGGCACAACATGTTCTGATGTCTTTCTCATGGGTGAGCACTAAGGACCCTCCAGGAGGGAGGAGCAGGGCAGCCTTCCTTAAGCCACATAATCCACTCCAACATTTCTTTTGGATTGTGTTGTCTATTCACCTTGACATACGTAATGAATTATACCTGTCAAATGACTCTTTAAATATCAATATCCATACCAAACAACTCCTGATGTAAAAGAGAGAGCGTGAAAATGGCACTTAGTTATATCTCATTATGGTTTGATCAGTTTACAAGAGACAAATCACCACCAACAACAAAATTTGCTGTATGCATTTATTGTGGTATTTTGTTTATCCTGAAAAGTTATTCTTGAATGGAAAGTATATCTTAAAATCGTTGGTATTTTAGGATTTAGGAAATATCACATATGCACAGAACAATGACCGTGTGTAAAGTGAAGCTATTACTAGCATTTTGGTGCAAAACCTGAGAGATGAATAGGCAGAGCACAGAGGTTTTTAGGGCAGTGCAAATATTATATATGATATTACAGTGGGGAATGCATGTCATTATACATTTGTCCAAACCCGTAAGGATGTACAACACCAAGAATGAAACCTAAGGTTAACTACAGACTTTGGGAAATTATTTTGTGTTAATATATGTTCATCCTTGGTAAAAATAAAAAAGTACAATTCTGGCAAGTAATATTGATAAGGGAAAAGGCCATACATGCGTGGGGACAGGGGTATATATGGGAGAGCTCTGTATCTCCCCCTCAGTTTTGTTATAAACCTATACTGCTCCAACAAAATAAAGTAAAAAAAAAAAAAAAAAAAAGATGGGTGCCTTTGACTTCTAGACTAACTCAAAGGTAAGGAGGCAATAGCCTTATGCCTGTGAACTTTATATGCAATAAGGTTGTGCCCAGTGTAAATCTTGGAATTCAGCCGGTACATATCAGACCTCTTCTCCTTAGGAAGTCTTATGATTTGCACTTGATGATTCTGATTTATTCTTGTGAAGCTTGTGAGTTGAAGAAGTGAAACTATTGAGCCTTTTTGCTAGAGGCTTCCAATAACTAGGAAAGACAGGTTCAAATATTGGGATTATGCTTACTCCAAATACATTGCTGAAAGAAAAAGGTAAACTATGAATTTTTCTTATGAGTTTCTAATTGCCTAGGATCTTATTCTATTAACAGAAATAAATCAATAAATATATAATTTCATGTGATTCTTCTTTTACAGTTGTACGTGGGGGGAAATACTCCTCACTATATTGCAGGAACATTTTTTTATAAACAATCGATAATGGGTTCTAGTATTTGTTTTTTAATCAAGAGGAGCTTTAAGCAAGGTTTTATTCTTCTTTTAGAAATCATTTGAATAACCCCCTCCTAGTTACAAAACTGTAAGTAGCCATCCACTGTCTGAGAGATGGGGGCAATAGATCTACCTTTTATGGCGATAAAGGTTAACTTTTTGTTAATTCACATAAGGAGTCCTGGACTACATGACATAAGAAGCTCTGGGAAAAAAGAGGGCTGAATCTGCCATCCCCCTGCTCCTAGATTTGAACTCAGGAAATTCTGTGAAAGAAGACTAGTAATCCATAGAGAAAGATGTTTTCTGTTAAATTAGAGTTATAAAGTTTATACTTAAGTTTTTAAAGATCATTTAAAATTATGATAATAGTAGTAATTGTCTCTAAGGGTTGTTACAGGGATTAAATGAGATACTGCATGTAAAGAACTTAGAAAAGCACCTGGGTCCCTCTTGCTGAGATACTCAGAAACCATGACCTTTTCTTTTTCAAGGAATGTAACTGGATTCAGTCATTGGCATGTGGACTTCATTCAGTGAATATTAATTTTGTTATTATTTTTACTAGTCAGCAAAATTTTATAATATACAGTGGGCTCTATGATAAGCAAAACCCTTATTTATACTTTTTTTTCTACAGTGGCATTGATGAGTCACTTGCATTTATTAAAGAAAGCAAGTACCATGATGTTCCAATTTTGAAAATTATTTAAAAACCAATTTCCAGTCTGTACTAAGTTCAGTCCATTGTTTTCCTACTGGATTTTGAAGGTAGTGATTGGAGACATGTTTGAATATGAAATTACCCAATGTAAAAATTTTCATCCTATAAAGAAACTTTAACAAAATCATCTATCTTCCAGTTCCCCAGCTGGTAGGAGAGGTACGCAGGCAAAATTTCTAGCTAAACTTAGATGGCTATCTATCCAAAACCAACTGTTACCAACAATCCATTTCTTGCTGCCTATGGTGCAGACATTTTTCTTTTCGGTAAGCAATGATAAAATCTCTTGGTCATTGCCACATAGGTGTCTGTTTTAGATTGGAAGATATAAGATCACTGAATATAAAAAAATGACTTGACTATATGTGACTTACAGGAGTAGTACTTATTAAGCATAAACACAGTGTGCAGCTCCCTCCCCTCTGGTGATACAAAGATCAAGGAGATAAGCAAAGTGACACAGGACACTTAACAGAAAGGACATAAATCAGCTTCGCTACCACCCTTTATTTCCTCATGGTGAATTTTATGGCATTTTGCTCTGATGGCTTTTCTTGACAATTTAATTTGGGGTTTCACCTAAGTCTCTACAAAGCTCTCCAAATGCCTGTGTGTTTGCTGGCTCCTGAGTGTTTAGAGGGAGCAAAACCAACTGCCTTCTCACTTGATATGAAGAACCCACTTGTGATGATCTGGCTGGAAAGTCTCTTCCCCACACAGCTGTGCTAACAGATTGCTGATCAGTCAGTGACCTTTCTCACCAGAGCAGTTCAAAGCCTCCTTCCCAACTTTGCTTTTAATTTAATTATCATTTGAAGAGAGGAAAATCCTTTTATGCATCACTGAGAAAGAAACTATATCTCAGGACTGCAATGACAATGATCTTGCCTTTTATAAGGCCTGCAAACTCTGATAAAAGCAAAACTTTGTTCCAGATCAGAGAAGCATTTAGTTCAAAAAAAATTTTGGATTGGTCTTCAAATAATGCAGAACTTAGGTAGATTGAAAATAGGAAAAGCAAATGTTCTCCATGAATCACAGACCCTATTTGGGGCAACAAAATTTTTGGAACTGATGGTTGCCTTATTTTATTTGATTTTTTTTTAAATCAGTTTCATTCCAGTGTGAACCTTTTTATATTGCTTTCCCATGTGAACCAGGGCAGAAAGTATATCACAGTCTTATTTATTCTAACACTGAAACAGCATGTGTGAAAAAAAATGAATAAATTAGGCAAGGCCAAGTGGTTTCTGATCCAGAGATTGATAATGATGATATTTTCAAACCAGAAATTCCTTTTCTTGTCTTTGAATGGAAGTCCCAAATTCATAAGTTTCCCTTTGATCCCACTTTACTATGGTCACCAGTGTGCAATGGATGACTGATCTGGCTCTTTACATCTAAATGAGCCACCGGCCCATTCCCATTACAAGTTAATCCCTGACTGACTTTTTCTCAAACTGTGTCTTGAAAAATTGTACCCATTCTGCTTTCTGCTTCCCAATCTGCCTTTGCTGTCTTCCATTTCTGACCTTCTCAGTTCCGTTTAAATCACTATTATTGATTTTGATGAAATGTATCTGCCTAGTATTTGCTTTCCATACACCAAGCATAATGATAGCCACTGAGGATACAAGGATGAAACATACCTACTTCCCTTGACGTGTTTTGTCTCATGGTAAAGATATGCAAAAAAAAAATCATTTCAATAAAAATATTAGTAGATGGTCTCTCACAAGTCGATTTAGGGACTAACACTCCTTTCATCTTGCTATTCTACCATCTCCAAGGTAGACTCCAGCTCTAAATTCTTGGCTTCCACCTGGTGGATAGAGAACGAAAGAGGCTGAAGAATTGTGTCACATTTTATGGGCTGGATCTTTTGTTAGGGGCATTGGTTTCACCCACATTCACTGATGCGGTAGGTCTTGGTCACGTGGCCGTACCCGTCTGTAAGTCAGCTAGATATGTTAGTTTCCGACTGCCTGTACAACAGATCACTAGGAATTTAATGGCTTAACAGAATACAAATTTATTCTCTTATTGTTTTGGAAGCTGGAGTCTGAAATCAGTTTTACTGGACAAAATCAAGACTCTGAGGGAAGAAAACATTTCCTCATCTCTTTTTAATTTCTAATGGTCACTGTGTTCCTGACCTTTTGGCCTCTTTCTTCTATCACTCTAACATCTTGCTTCCAGAGCCATATCTTCAACTGCTGATTTTTAATTTCCCACCTCTCTCTTATAAGGACCCTTGTGAGTACATTTGGGCCAACTGAATCTTCCAGAATAATCTCTCTGGCTTGAGATGCTTAACTTAATCACCTCTGCAAAGTGTCCTTTACCTGGTAAAGTAATATATTCACAGGTTCTGGGGATTAGGATGTGGACATCTTTCTGGGCTATCATTCAGCCTACCAAAAAAGGGAAATACTCTAGCTCTCTGCCCTGAGGGAGAACAAAATTGATTTTGTGAACAGTTTTCTAGTTTCTGTAATAATAATAATAATGGCTATTATATAGTGTATACTTACTGTTTACGGTACATTTCCTATATGACATATCACTATGTGTGTGTGTGTATCTAATATATATGCATATATATTAGATATCTATGTATCTATATGTAGTATATATATAGCATATAGAGATAGTATATAGAGAGTATATATATATAGAGAGAGAGAAAGATATATATAGTATATAGATATACATATAGTATATAAAGAGATATAGAGATTTCTATATATATAGAAATATATATGTATATATTAGCTAAACAGTTTATATGCATTATATTAATTCTTCAACAATTTGTGAATAAAGTACTACTTATTTCTGATTTACTAAAACAGAAAAGTGAGGCTTAGAGGATTTAAGTACTTACCCAAAGTCTTAAGGTTAGTGGTAAAACTGGATTGAAACCCAGGTGTGCCTGACTCAGAACCTAACCCTCTTAATCTCTGTCAGCACTGTGAAGAGAGAATTACACACAGGACACTGGTGAGGCATAAGAAAGGAACCATTAGCCCAAAGCAGAGCTGTAGGAACAGCTTCACAGAGGTCTTAGGTATGAGGACTGGAATTGATTCTCCGTGGCTGACCCTTAATTCCCTGGCACTACAACCTCTCCTTGTCTCTCAAATGTGTGTCTTCCTCCAGCTGTTCTGGAAACCTAGTAGCTAATGTAACCACTTTCTTGTCATCTCCACCAGTCCCGGAATCTGTGACTCAAACAGTACCTAAACTCTTGTTGTTCTGGTCCTAAAATGACTCCCACACTGGGAAGCAAAAATATATGACAAGATTCAGATCAGGAAAAATTCCAAAGACAAAAGTTCAGAGCAGGGATCAAGGGTGACTTAGATAATCAGCATGTTGCTGGGTGCCCGTGGCTGCAGCAGAACTTTCTGAGGCACAGCCCACCTTGGCACTGAGAGAAGGGTCTTCCAGGCTTTGGGTCAGCTACCCTCCATGCTCTCCACCTCACTGCATACATCAAAATTGTATTCCAGCATCTCTTTAGCACAGAGATTTTGATTTGTATCTACCCCTAATAAATCATGGCTTTTGTATGGACTCTCTTGTTTGGCAGAAATTAAGTTAATATGCCAGTGCATGGGTGACCCAAATGAGTTATTTCTGTAAAATATCAAAGTGAGCCATTGTAGTTTTGTACTAACAAGCACCAAGAAGTGATAATCATTTTTTCTGTTACTTTTTCACAATGTCATCTGTTGACCTTTCCCTGACTGTCTCATAATATCTATCTTATATAATATCTAATAATTAATTTCTATGTTATAGACAGAGAAAGATAGAGTGATACAATTTAGCAAAAACATGATTATTGGTCTCTCATATTTTTAAAATTATTTTTATTAACACATAATGTATTATTTGCCCCAGGGTTACAGATCTGTGAATCATCAGGCTTACACATTTCATAGCACTCACCATAGCATATACCCTCCCAATGGGTCTTTTATATTTTTAATGAGACACCAAAAAAAAAAAAATCATTGTTGCAGGAGTCTTCCCATCCTCACTCAACAAAGATGACCTACAAGTTTAAAAAGCAGCAGACATATTGAAAACTTCCACTGGTTTGAATTTATAGTCAGAAACTTTAGTTAGCTCATGAGCAAAACTTAAAGTTATCAGCTTTTCTGAATGAAGTGTTTTCAAAGGACACCACTGAAAAATATTCATGGACAAAGCCATTATAACATGATGGGATGTGCAGGAGACAGAACCCCATAAATTAAGGCCACATTTTCACTCAAGAATGTATATTCAACATATACTCAAAAAGGATCTACTCTTTCCCAGACACCATGTCAGATGATCCAGAAAATCTGTTTTCATGGACTAGCTTTGTAATAATTAACAAAGTGACTTTGAGAAGACCACAACTTCCTAAGCCACAACTTTCTGATCTCTAAAATGTGTATAATAGTAGCTATCCAACCGACCTCACAGTTGTGGTGAATTTAAAATAAGGTAATATATTTGACATCCTTTTATGAATGATAACATGACTCCACAAATATTTATTATTCAATTTAATATGATGACCTTTACTTTCAATTCAATCATAGTAAGTGTCTTTAGTTTTCAAAACTGATGAAAAGGAACTTACTTCCTTAACAAAGAGTCTATGAAAATAATCTGTACCTCATCCCCCAATACTGATTGGTATGAATTTTTTAACATTAATTTCTTGATAACCTGTAGGGTAAGTCATTACAATGTGTATGTCTTTCGGGGCTAAGGGGTACATTATGTATAGTACTAGTGTTGGCAACACAGAAATACAATACTCATGAATATATAATGTGTAGCTATTCACCTCTGACATGTTTAAGTATGTGCATATTGAGTTTCCTGGCAAAATTACAGAGAGTACAAATTATTTCAATTAAAAATAAACATGCTTTTCATGAAATTAATTATACGTTACATTTAGATTTAGACATAGCATGCTTGTAAACACAGCTATTAAAACTGCATTAGGAAAACCCAGCCTACCCAAATCTCTCTCTACTGTGAAACTTTGTATTAAAGGATTGATTAACTTTTATGTATTCATCAAATAATGCTGTTTATTAGAGCAGTGGCATTTTTATATACATTCAATTGAACTTTCTAAGTAGGATACTGATTAATGGAATGGCACATTTTTGCTGGGAAGAATATTAGAAAAAAATTAAAAAGTAAACAAATATAAAAATGCATTAAAATTTTCTAAATATATGTGCAATATATCCATATCCACAAAATCGTAAGATTGGAAATGGCCATGGATTTAATGTAGCCTGAATTCCCATTAAGTGAATGATTCCCTCCTTCTGACATACTTGCAAAATGCTGACTAATCTATCCTTAGAAGGAGGTCACTACCACAAAGTAGCACATTCCATTGTGGGTAATGCCCTTTGCTGAGAATTCTTTTTCTTTCTTTTTTTTATACTAGTTTTTAAATTTAATTTTATTTATTTAATTCTCAGAAAGAGGGGGAGCACAAATGGGGGGGGGGCAGAGAGAGAAGTAGGCTCCCCACTGAGCAGGAAGACTGATGCAGGAATTGATTCCAGAGCCCTGGGATCATGACTTGACCCAAAGGCAGGCACTTAACCAACTGAGCCACCTAGGCATCCAGGGAGTTCTTTTCAATTAAAAAAAAAAAAAATGTAGCTAACATAATGATTGGCTCAAGGATAAACAGAGATCAGAAGTATATAGTTTTATCTTCCAGGAGTTTAGAAGCTAGATCAAAAATATGAGAAACAATGTTGAATTTCTCAAGCGAATAATTTTGTGAAGTCACAAGTGTGAAAATGACCATACAAAGGTAAAATTGCTTACTGATTTATAGTTTATTATATGGGGTCTTCCAAGGTATATTAGAAGACACTTAAAATATGGTTGTAGTGTTTTTTTTTATTGTATAGTCAGTTAGCTAACATATAATATATCATTAGTTCTTGATGTAGTGTTCATATATATATTTATAATTGTCTAACTAGAGGATACATGCAAGTCTATATGAATAGAATGCAGTTTTCCTGAAAAAAAATTAACAATGAATTTGTAGAACATTGTTTATAGGAGATGTTAAGTAGCATTTAGATGATATTAAAAAACAAAATACCTCTTCCTTAAATAACCCACTCTTCTGTAGTGATTTGATCAGTTTTGACCAGTGGACAAAATATGCAGAGCATTGAGAAGAGTGGATCACACTTCACCTGCCAGAGTTAGAAAAATTATTTTGTATGATAAATATTCTCCTAACTCAACAATTTTGAACAACTTAATACATTTAAAGTGGTTGGAAGAGAACATTTAATTTAAATTATTGGTTCCCAATTTAAGTAATCTTTTTTTTTTATTTTTAATTTTTTATAAACATATATTTTTATCCCCAGGGGTACAG